>NC_056741.1:691259885-691489885 GCF_019279795.1 Protopterus annectens
AGGGCTGTTTAGGATGAACTCTGATTCTGAACATGGAAGGCCACAGTGGCCATGCTCATACAGTTAGATGTACAGAACATGTTGTAATGGTCTCCCATGTTAGTAGTTGTCATTGTTAGCAGGAATGCTGCACTATATGTATCTGACACTGGTCATCTACACAACACCTGCTGCTGTTCGACACCTTAGATGTATCATTCTATAACAGGCGCAATACTGCCACTCGCAGTGATTTCATGCTAGGAATGGCAACTGGTTGACCAACACAATGAACCAATGTCCTGTTGTAATTACAAGGTTGTCCAGTGTCTGTCAGTATGAGATGACATGACTGACAGAAGACAAGCCTTTGTCACAGATCACATGCATCCATGATTCAAGGGAATGTTGATAATACCTTGTTCGCATTTGCCCATATAGTGCCATTCCAAGGCAAATGACCTAAACACAGGATAACACCCTGACACATAGAAGACAATTGCATTGTATGCTTATGCTAACCAGTGCTAGATGTGTTGCTGTCATAATCACAGCTTCTCACTGTTGAACCTGCAATGGGGAATACTGACATCTGTGCAGTGAGGAACACCTGACTGATGGCTCTGTTGTACACAATAGCACTACCACCATATAACTCAGAACCAGACATGTGGGCCATAACACTGGTACAGACCACTCCAGGTGGTGGTGTCCCCACATTCATAATGGTTACTCACATGTACAGACCAGTACTCCAACATATATCATCACAGATGAGCCAGGTGCAGGTCACAGTGTCAAAAGCTGCATTCTAGGATGTAATCCTCAGACACCACCATGTCCTCAGACCACCAACACACATCCGTACATGTGGTATGACATGTAATGGAACAACACCAAGTAACCTTTGACTGACGGACTGTACCTAGCCCTACAACAACTGTGCAGAGTACCCATGTACTGACACAGTTACTTTATGTGTTATGAAATGCAATGATACCACTGTTTGTAAACAAGCCAGCTGTACACATACCAGGGTCCCTCGGATATTGACAGTATTAACAGATGACTGTTGCTGTGCACCATTGAGTGCGTACACAGCCTGACATACAGCTATTGTATGAGATGTTTATGTGGGGAGCAGATTGTTTTGACATTTGTGTAGGATATAACCTGGAATGTGGACAGGTCCCATGCAGCCTATATGTATGGCATTACAGACTGCAGCTTATACCTGCATAGTTGTTATTACAGGGGCTCTGTAGTGTACATGGATATATGAATGTGTACCTGTTGGGGGGGACAGTGTGTTTATGTTATCCAAGACTCTATCTGGCTGAACCAGTGCTATTTCCGTGGGTGCAGTACCTCTCATGCCATAGTGCTGTGAAGTTCAGCAGGTCTTGTTGTTGCCATTATGTTTCATGACACAGCTATGGAATCCTCTGTGTTTGGCCTCATAATATGTGGATGAGTAGTTTCACAGTAGCATTGCGTGGCATTATATGGTGTATCTGCATCTTACTGAGGCTGACCATGGATCAACTTCCATTCATATGTGTTGACCCTTGCAACAACAGTTACTACCTTCTGTGGTACAGTTTAAGGCAGGGCACCACCGGTTTGGCTTCATGGTTGTGTTTGTTTGAATCCTGTTTCTGTTTCAATGGCACAATCACTGCACATATGTGAGTGTCTAAAGTGCATTTGTGTAGGACCCAGCATTTGCAAATGCATTGTATATCTGCATGGGTGCCATGACAGTCACCACTTCACTCTTAAGGAGCATAACATTGGCTTTTAAGACTGACCATGTGTGGCATACTGTTAGCCCTGTTGGTGTGACTATGGTGATCCAGATCATTAGTGTTGATGACATCCAACATGCATTGAGCACATGTGTTAGTACACAATGAGTCTTCCTGGTTCATAATGGGATAGCTGAGTGGCCATGGTTATGGTGACCTGTCTCACAAATGGTATTCCCCATTACAGCACAATGACAGCTGTGATTTCTGAGGCATGGTGGATGATCTGTCACAAGGTGCAATTTGGATTACACTTTGGCACAAAGGTGGTTGCTCAGCATAATGCATCTTATGTTGTGCAAGTGCAACGTGCGTGGGGGTGTACATATCCCTCAGGAAGTTGGACACACCTGTGGCCCATATGTTTTAATAAAGGATGTTGGCCAAGAGGTGAGGTATGTGTTATAACATTGTCATGCAGGGGTGCTCTCCAAAGTATTGAACCATATCTTAATCACTGGACAGTTATGTTCTAAATGTTTCAGATTGCCGTGAGTCCATATTGAGTACCTGATTTGTATCATTGAGTAGCAAGACCCACAGTTTATATCTTGACTGTCCCTATTGCACCAGTGGACTTTCACTTGATCCTGGCATGATGAGGGCACTATAGGGGATTCATGGGCCATTGCCAGTATCCAGATTCTCAGGGGTGACAGGTGCAGACCCTGTCTGGCAAAGCATCACAGTCTATCAACCATGTTATCCAGGCAGAGAGATGCTGGATAATCTTTGAATTACACTAGTAAATGTCACGCTTGTGGAATACAATCCTTGTCCCTGTACTGCTGCATCATTCTGGCCACTGGCAGAATGCTACCCAGGCCTTGGGACATACCCGCATGGGCTACATGACCTGACAGTTCCTACATGTGTTTCCATGCAGTCTATGCTACTGCATCACAGGTCCTGCACAACAACATAGCATAAGCCAGAGACATGTTTCTAGTTGTAAAGGTGGTCAGAGTGTATGGGTATGTGGCTATTCATGGCAGACAGGCAGTTGACAGTATGTTTGCCCTCATATAGCTTGGTGTGTAACATAGTGCTAGGGTTTGCATTCACAATGTGTACTGTTGGCCATGTTTCTGGCCAAGTGTTCTGAGGTGTGACACAATTATGCGAACTATGTCGTACAGTCTTTGTATTCTGTTGTCTGTCTATTACAACTTGGGATGCCTCTTGCTTGGCCAGATGCTTAGAGGCCTCTGTGGATGTGTGTGATATCTGGTGGAATGTGTGTATGTCCTTACTGTGTTCTGGTAAGGGTATGTGTTGGTTATGGTGATGACATGCATGTGTTAACCTTCACCTCTTGACTGTCTAGTCCAGTCATGGGTGTAGTATGGACTGCCTCCAGGATCACCCCTGTAGCTGCATCCCAGACAATGTGTGGGGTGTGGTGTTAGGCGGATTTGGCATTGTACATGGCATAGAGAATGCATTCCCCCAGGATGGCCACATACACAAAGCTGACATTAGTAAACACCAGTAGCTGAGTAGTGTACATGCCTGTATGAGCATTCAGTACTACAAGTACCACATACTGTATTTAGTATACGTACTGCTTATGAAGATGTTTTAGATAGTGATGCTCACATGTAAATATTTGAGTTATGGACGTGGCAACACTAGCTATTACAGGAACATGATAGCTACCTTTAGTAGCAAACACCCTCTGAGAGCCACATCACATACGGATAGTTGATAACAGATGATGCAAGTGTGAACAGGGCTGTATCCTTCTCTGGGTATAAACTCACATACCTAGCAGAACCATGAGCTCTGTTGGGCACAGACACCCACTCCCCACACAGTCAAATATCAATAGACTCTGCTGCCACTATCAACATGATCAGGATATAAACCATCACCTATGAAGCTGCTATTACACAAGGGCAGCAGTTTCCTACATCTTACAGGCCTACTGCAGATGTCATACTGGAGTTAAAGATGATATGCACCCTGTTTCATTACCAGTACTGTCAACATATTTCCAAGCAGCTGTTAGTCTGGCAATGAGAGGTTAAGCTACACAAATCTACACATTCAACCAGTGTGTCTCTACTGTCAATATCCACTCGATGTAGGTGTGCACATAGCCATTTGGCACAGCCCTGTAACAAGGGTCAGTACACATTTGCAGAACATGTACAAATGCACAGCTGTCATTGATTGCAAGCAATAGTAGAGAGGTGGATATTAGGCAAGGTGGACTTTTAGGCAAGGCTCATAAGACAAACCCACCACTGTACATAGCACATGTAACCAGAGACTGAGGGTAGTTCTACTCAACGCCGGATGTCTAAACCTCACATTGCACACACTTGAGGCACTCCTCAGTATGGAGAACATTGATATTTGTGCAGTAACAGACACCCGGTTTAAGGCTCCAAAGAACACCCCAGCACCACCAGGCTATAACTCATACCATACCTTTCGGCCACAGAACCTGGACTGGAACACAAAAGGGGGGGTGTATCTATATTCATCAAGGATACTCACACCTACAGGTTAGTGGTGCAGCACAATGCATCAGAGATCATTCAAGTGCAACTGACAATGGGCAACACTGCAATTCAAATTGTAGCTTGCTACAGATCACCCACCATGCCCAGGACCCACATTCCACATTTCTGGGGACACTGGGAAATATGCAGGTCCTACCAAACACCCTAATACTGGGTGATGTCAACTACCCAAACATTAACTGGGAGAACTACTCTGGTACTAAATCCCTTGCCCAGCGCTTCCTAGAATTTCTCAACTCAAACACCCTGGAACAACTGGTCTACATCCCCACCAGAGGGAACAACATATTGGACCTGGTCATCACTAACATGGGCGACCAGTGTTCCACACCCAACATCAACCCCTCGCTGGTTAGATCAGACCATAGACTAGTCACTCTGGATATTCACATTCTGCTCACAACCCCAAACAAGGAAACCACCGTGGGAATCTTTTCCAAAGCAGACTTCACATTGCTTATGCCCATGGTGGAACAGTTCACTGCCCCACGCCAATGGACAATGCTGTCCAAAATGCTGAAACCTATACAAAAGCACTCTATGATCATCTGCAGGAATGCATGGATCATACTATCCCAAGTCTAACCTAGACTCACTCCTCCAATAACAGGGAACCGGTCTGGTGGACCCCTGCCATACACAGGCTCTACAATAGTAGGAGGTAACAAGTACAGATAAGAGCAAAATCCCTAGAAGGACAGATATCCTTGATCGGTATCAGCAAGAAACTATGATACCTCATGAAATCATCCAAGGCTAGCTTCAAAAGACAATTTCCCAAGGATCCTACAGACAACCACAAAGCATTCTTTAGCTATGTCAAGAACCTAAGTGGGAACTCTCAGATCTGCTCAGAGTTGGTGCAGACTGGCAAAAAATACACTGAACCAGTTGATATTGCCAGTGTTTTGGCAGACATGTTCAGTGCATGCTTCACAACCCTCTCAACTCCTAAACAGCCCTTAACCATACCAGAAGAATGTACAGCCCTGGCAACCACAGACACACAGGATAAAACAGCCCTATCCAAAGCCACAAATACAGTCTCAATGGGACTGGACAGTGTCCCAGGATGTGTCT
Source organism: Protopterus annectens (assembly GCF_019279795.1). Lineage (NCBI taxonomy): Eukaryota > Metazoa > Chordata > Ceratodontiformes > Protopteridae > Protopterus > Protopterus annectens. The sequence continues at coordinate 691,265,284 of NC_056741.1, forward strand.
TACAAGAGCTCCAAATGAACTAACCCCTCACCTAAACACACTGTTCAAACACAGACTCTCTACAGATTACATACCCACAGAGTGGCGTACAGCAACTGTGATTCCACTCCACAAAGGTGGCGCTACAACAGGCCCTGGGAACTATTGCCCTAGAAGCCTGACTAGCCTGGTCTGCAAGGCTATGGAGCACAACATCATGGAACTCATTAACAGAGACTTTGGGAACCTCCAGACACTCGACCCAACCCAGGTCTTCTTGATGAGTGCAGATAATGCCTACTGAACCTGTTTGACGTCTTACAGTCACCTATACTTTAGGTGTTGGGTGTGGTAGTTCACACATACTACCTGGACCTTGCTAAGGATTATGGCACCATTCCCCACTCAGGTATTGTTTATAAACTCACCAGCCAGTACATACACCCATAAATCACAGGTTGGGTTGCCAACAGGCTTACACACAGAACCCACATGGTAAGCCTAGCAGCCTCCAGGTCGAACTCTTAACCAGTCACAACTGGTGTCCCACAGGTCTCAGTTCTGGGACCCCTACTGTTTGCCATATACTTCCCAGAGGTACAGGCAAACACAGGTTAACTACAGCAGACTGTGTTTGGTGATTACTGCAAACTGGGGGCCATAATTGACAGTCCAGCTGTCACAGACATCCTTCAAGGGGCCTCACATAGACCAACACAGGATGTCACAGTCGTGGCCTCCAGCTGAAGGCCATGAACTGCATGGTCATTCCATGTTGTGAAAACTAAAAACCCACATAGTAACACATGAGTGGCAGCCACTTTAATACAGACGAGGTAATGGGTATGTGGGGACTACATTAGATAGTGAACTCTCCTTTGACAATCATATCTCCACAGTAATTAGGCCATCCATCTATGTAGGCCATCTGATTACTTAAGGGTTTGAATCTAGACATACTTTGGTTATTGTGCCCAGCTACTCATCACTTATCAATCCCATCATTGAGTATGATAACCCATTTGGGATGTACCTCAGAAGACACATCCAACAACTGGAGGGTCCACGAACATACCTTGCCAAGAGCATTACTGGCCTCAGATATGTGTCCTATGCTGCCAGACTACATGAACTCTTGCATTATTCAGTGGCATCTCATTTATTCAGAGATGATCTTTGCTGCCCAACAAAGCTATGTCCAAGTGAGGCTTAATGGATATGCTCCACCTATGGGAATCCATGTCACAGTGAGCCACACACTTTAATGAGCTAAACCTTGCCACAACCTTAACTGGAAGATGCTGGAGTGACAGATTCCTGTCACAAGTGCTCCCCATGCTTTGGAACTACATCCCTGGTTACATTATATGGAGCCCCTCACTAACACTTCAGGGACACCTTGCAGACTGGATGGGGAACAGTGGGTACACCGTAGGGATCCCACAATTGGCTCTGCTCCACAGAGGGACAGTTAGTTAATCAATGGGTTGGCAACAGCTGACACAGGTTAGGTGTATGACTGGCCTTGGGCAGTTAGCCAAATACCTACCTATGTACCTATGAACCTATACATACAGTATCAGCACATGCTGATAGCTTAATTTGCTGTTCAGATGTTGACTTACCTTGTGCCAATAGGAGTTGTGTGTGCAATATTTGAGGTCTGCCTCTGTAGGATGCACACAGTAGAATACCTATACATGACGATTTACAGGTGGTCTTGTGTGTGTGTGTGTGTGCCATCCATGTTTACTGTGAGTGCAGGTGGAGAAGGGTGTCAGTCTGTAGGTGCCTACACTGAGTGTGTGCTATATGTTCCCTCTTTGCCAAGGCATGGTCATACTGGGCATGCCTCCATCTGCCTACTGGGGCTGGCTCAGGGTGTTTGTGGTCTGAGTACCTCTGTGCCTGTGGGGCCCTTGGAAATGGTAATGGGCTGTGAGGACCTTCACCATTCTGTCCGTGCTGCAGCTGTTTCTGCAGGATCATATTGTGTAGCATGGCACATACTATGAAGATGTGGGCACATATGCCTGGAGAGTACTGCAAGGCTCCACCAGATATATCCAAGCAACAAAATCGTGATTTCAGCATCCCAGACACATGCTCTATGATGATTCTGGTTTGTGCATGTGCCTCATTATGGCATTCTTGCATGGGTGCATGTGCATTTCTGATGGGAGTCATCATCCACGGTTCCAGTGCATAGCCAGCATCCCCCACCATGTGGCTTTATGGGATGTCCCCCTGGAAAATACCTGATACAGCTGTGAGGCATGCCAGATGTAGGAGTCGTGATAACTTCCAGGGCTCGCAGTACACAAATCCATGATAATGCTCTGGGCATTGCACATGACCTGGCAGTTGATGGAGGGGTATCCCTAGTGGTTGATGTAGCACCTACCTTGCTCACAGGGTGGTGACTTGATGTGTATGTGCATGCAGTCTATTGCACCCAGTACCTCCATGTATTCTGCCACATGATGGAAGAGACGCATATTGCTGGCCAACTCTTCCTGCATTCGGGGGAAGTATATGTGCTCATTGTCATGTGGTAACATGGCATCAAGGAACTGGTGGAGTATCCTGGTTGCTGATGCCTGTGAGACCCCCAGGATGTCCCCAGTTGGCCTGTGGAAGGTACCTGCAGCTAGTATTCTCAAGCTTACACATACCTTTGTGTCCACTGGGATGGGTTCCCTTCTGTTATTTCTCACTCTGAGGTATGGCCGGCACAGCTCAACAATTTGCTGTATGGTGTCCCTGTCCACCCTGTAACGTTCTACTATCTCGAGATCATTTAGCCTCTGGTAGGTTACCCTTGGTCTGAACACTCTTCTCCTCCTCCGGTGCCTGAGGTGGTTGTCAGCATTATCCTCCTCACCACCTTCAGTGTCCAACACATGCTGATGAATCAAAGCTATGGCAGCCCCTAACATGTACATTTCAAAATTTTCCCGTCTGTTTACACCAGTGGCACAGAGTGTTTGGGAATACACAAGTGTGTGTGAGGCACTTTCACACTTTATACTATTGTGCTTTGGAAGCTGCTGATGTCATTGGGTGTGTATGTGCAATTCCAGCTGCAGGGTATTTTAATTATGGGTTTTAGAGAGAGTACTGCTATTGTGGGGCCTTTGGTGTTAAATTAAGCTTGCCTGCTGTGATTTATCTGCTACTCTTTATTTCACTTTTCAACTGAAATCCCCTCCCATTGACAGGCATGCATCCAGCTGCTAGCTTTCTTGTTTTGTACTTTGTCTACCCAGGAATGTGTTGCAAAATGTTTTTTGTAGCTGACCTACTGCAATTTTGCTTTGTTCTGCTGTGACAGTTCTGTTTTCTTTGCAGTACGGCACCTCCCCTTTCCTGTTCTGCAGGTAGCTGCTAGCAGCCTTGTTAGCTGTTGTCAATGGCCCACTGCGGGTTCCTAGGTGTTAATTACTCATTTGTACTCCTATTTCCATGCTGCAGCATTTCCTTATCTTTTTCCCATATCATTCCTGTTTCCACTCTGGTGAGCGCTGCCCACAGATGTTTACTGGGTTTACAACATGTTTTCATCCACGTTCACATGCACATTCGGTTACCTTGTGTGCTCTCAGTTAAGCCAAACTATGGCTACTTCAACACACCCCTGTCCGGCAGCTTTGCTTAGCAACAGGCAAACCGGTTAGCAATACTCCATTGTGCTTACAGCAATGGCGACTCATCCCTCTCTTGATGTCATTTTTATCTCAAGGGCTCACCTCGGTGTTATAATGCTATGCTGTTTTGTGCATTCTTACACCAGCGGGACATCTGCAATTCAGTATTACTCCTCTCATTTGCATGGCATTGCCTACTAATTCCTAGCTACTGTGCATAACAGTATTACTGCCCCTTAGCAGCCCTTGCGCCATGAGCATGGCGTAGCATGCCTGCCATTGACTATTATGGGGAAATTGTGATATGTAAAACAGGAAAAAACAACAACTGCTGAAACCTCAAAGCGAAGAAAAGGTCTCCAAACAGGACTGAAACCTCAAAAGAAGAAAAGGTCTCTTCGCTTTGAGGTTTCAGAAATCATGATGTTTCATTGCAGTTTTTTTCGATATTTTAGTACATTCCTTGCCATCCTTTTTGCGCAATGATGCCCTGCACTTCAACTTTGCGTTAGTGAGGGCATAGTATTAAATGTTCTTTTTCATATTTTGTGCATGTTGTTTTATGCCAATGGCTATATATTTAGCCATTGGCATATATTAACAGTATAATATGTGAGTTTGGTCCGCTGTCATGGCTCTGATTTTATCTTTGAAAAATGTAAACCGTTTTTTTTCAGTTTGCATGTCTGCATGCTTACACTACGCCTGCGCCGCTTCCTGAATTGCTATATACCTTCTTTTGCATGCTACTCTGCTGCGCATGTGGTGATTAGCATACATGTGCTGGGAGCTGTGTGGGTGTGGCATATGCAGGTAGTGCACGTGTAAACAGCTCATACCTGAATCCCTCGGCGGCCATATTTAGTGTTAGATCACCGATGCTATGCCTGCACCTGGTGCAAGCTTCATGAATCCCGGGGAATGTGTGGGGTGTGGTGTTAGGTGGGTTTGACAATGTGCACGGCATAGAGATTACATTCCCCGAGGATGGCCACATACACAAAGCTGACATTAGTAAGCACCAGTAGCTGACTAGTGGACATGCCTGTATGAGCATTCTGTGCTACAAGTACCAAGTACTGTATTTAGTTTATGTATTGCTTATGAAGATATTTTAGACAGTAATGCTCACAAGTAAATGTTTGTGTTATGGATGTGACAGCACTGGCTATTACAGAAACATAGTAGCTACCTTTAGCAGCAATCCTCCTCTGAGGAGCACATCACATCCTGATAGTTGATTACAGATGATACAAGTGTCAACAGTCTGTATCCTTTTCTGAGTATATACTCACATATCCACCAGAACAATGAGCTCTGTTGGACACAGACACCCACTCCCCAAACAGAGTCAAGTATCAATAGACTCTGCTGCCTCAATCAACACGATCAGGATATAATTAGATAGTGTAAGCCATCACCGATGAACAGCTATTACACATAGGCAGTGGTCCCCTACATCTTACACTCCTACTGCAGATGTTACACTGGAGTTACAGATGATATGCAACATGTTTCATTACCAGTACTGTGCACAACCTTACATACACTATTTGCAAGCTGCTGTTAGGTTTATTTTTAAATTTATCTCTGAAGAAGCTATACCTGTTGGTGGCGAAAACGCTGGTCATTTGAATAAAATTGCGTTAAGATTTCTTATTGCCTTGGTGTTTGCTGGCGCAAGGAGTCCGTTCTTTCTTTATATTTGTAATAGTGTATTGCCATATACTCTTCATATGTTATGTTCATATTGTTTGGGGGTGGCAGAATGTGTGATTGCTATGGTCCATGTTATACTCAGATTTGAACACTTCAGATGCTGTATACACACATGTATGTATGTATGCATGTATATATATATATATATATATATATATATATATATATATATATAATATATATTATTGCATATGTTTATATGTACCTCCATTAGATATGCACATTTTTAACCTATCTATATCTACATATATATGTATATCTCTATATATCGACATGTATCTATGTATCTCTCTCTCTCTCTCTCTCTCTGTATATACATATATATATATATATATATATATATATATATATATATATATATATATATATATATATATATATATATATATATAGCATATACCTTTCATTGGATACATAGCGGTTTGTCCTATTTCCATACAATCCTCCCTTTTGTTTTAACCTGTCTGAATACACAACTGGCATAGGTACATCTCAGGTAGCTCAGTGTTAGGTTACTCTGAGGATGCTGTACATGGTTGCGGGTTCTAATCCTGGAAGTGATTATTATTTTACCACTCAGAACAGACATGGGTAGGGAAAGTGTGATTAATGCACATTTCAGCAGTTGTAAGCGGGTTTGCTCATGGTCTGCGCAACATTAAGCAAAGGTTAAACCTGTGAAGCACTTATCCATTTAACCATGTTTAAACGCCGCTTTTCCATTGTGCAAACCTGTGCAAAACCACTTACAACTGCTTAAATGTGCTTTAATCAACCTGCATCCAACAGCCCTTATTCTGGCCCTCAAAATAAATTAACAGTCCTTGCAGGTCATGAACCCGGGACCATGAACATCACAGTCATTGACTTTAGCACTAAAGCATGTGAGATATGTACAAATGTTATGGTGTTTAGAATATACGTTTTAATACAGGCATTCCTCACTACTGAAAACAAATGTGACAATCAGTTGGTATGCATATGTATGATACATGTTAATGTTCATATGTTTGTGGAATTAAGTGTTGCAATGTGACCTGACAGGGTGTATTATGGATGATAATGATTCTTGTTTTGTTTCTGTTTTATATTGTCCCCATACTCCATGTATACCCCTCCAGTTCACTTATTGAACATCCAACCCAGGCTCTCCTTGATGCATACTTTCATTGCTCATCATTCCTCCGCCCAACCCAATCTCCACATACACAACAACCATCCCTTCTATGGTGAGTTAAGTTAATATTAATAGTTATAATAGCAGAGCTGCATGTGTTTTGTGTACACTTCAATTCCTTTGGATTGCTTCTGTGTCACAAAGTGTGTTCATAGATGTTTATATATATGGCTATAAATGTAACTGTATATATTATATATATATATATATATATATATATATATATATATATATATATATATATATATATATATATATATATATATATATATATATATATATTATATATATATATATATATATATATATATATATATATATATATATATATATATATATATATATATATATAAAATATACTTCTATGTGCAGACATCACTGACATGTGTATATATATATATATATATATATATATATATATATATATATATATATATATATATATATCTTTAGTATTAATTTGTAACAGTTATACATATGTAGACTTGTATATGTTGATTCACAAACTACAGTACTTTACAATGTACTGTACATATGTACACAAAGTGACTGTCCCATTTGTGGTCAGTACTGTGGAATGCCTATAGTATAAGGTGTAGTCTAAAGACCATGAAACATGTATACAACTCAGATGGCTTAGTAATAAGTCCCATGACTATTGTGTGCGTGGTCCAGGGTTCAACACCTGCGATGCTTTAAAATGTGTTTTACTCCAGAATAAGGCTTATTTAAGCGGTTGTAAGCATGTTCAAAAGTGTTTGTGTGACATTAAAGCAGCAGTTAAACAAAATTTAAAACTTATAACCTGTGTACACATACATGGCCACATCTGCTAACTACTCATGATATATACATTTCAGTGAAATAACATCTCACTATGTGCTTGCATAACATTACATTCTCTGTTGACTTTACCCTCCAGCACACATGGGTATATATGGGTGTTTCAAATGTTTATTATACTGAAGAATACTACCTAGATATGCAAGCTGTGGTTAAGGTATACATTTTAACATGAAAAGCATCTCTGACTTTATTGAGATTTGAACCAGGAATGCACATATACTATGCAAATGATGCAACCATTACACTATTGACATTAACATTGCTTCTGCCTATTTCCTATTTAGATGATTTCTATGTGTAAGCTAGGCTAAGCAAAGGGCAGAGGTGCCCAAACCCACTGAGCTTCACTTACTCTTGAAATAAAAACATAAATGAAATGAGAGACTATAAACTACATTAGGCATAGCCCGTCACTGACACACTTCATGATAAACCTTGATGTGTGAATGGGTGACAGACTATACACCCCTGGGATCATGTGTCCCAGAACCATACAGCCAGGGGGTGGTGGAGCCCCTCCAGTTTTATAGCTGCAAGACTTATTGGGAAAATTGAATGGTGTTGATGTTTCACATTAACATGCCCTCTTTAGATCACTAAGTGCCCCTATCACCCTCTGCCACCCCAGTCCTCAACAGCTTCTGGCAACTCTGCCTGGAATCACTTCATTGGCTATGCTTGACCGAGGCTCAGTTACTTCATCAATGGTGTGGAGAAAGCCAACACACTGTAGCTATGCTTCTAAATGCCCTTGGGCAGATAGCCTACTATCTATCTGCGAACTTCTAAAGTGTAGGCCATCACAGACATAATATGTGAATAACCAGAGCTTTCAGATCACAATATACAGTGAAAAATCACCATGTAGTCAGAAAACAGTTAATTACAGCAAGAACATACAGAACACTGATACTTAATCACTCTAAAAGCCTATCTTGGAAACTAGAAGACTTGTATAAGTTTAAGGTTTTCTATTGCATACCAGTAGGTTACCTACAGGAAAGATGAGAAACAAGCACAGATGGGTAACATGTATGCAACAATACCATACCGGCTTATATGTGTCAGCCTTGGGCTTTGGAATATTAGCCAAGGCTATTGGCACCCCCATGGTGCCTTTTTTAGACAAGTCTCAAAGGTGATTCCCACCTCCATAAACAGCACAATAGCGGAATCATTCAGGGTTATGCTACTCAACGCCAGGGGTTGCAATCACAACATGCATGCACTCACAGCACTCCCCCTTATGGACGTCGACATCTGTGTAGTAACTGAGACATGTTTTAAGGCTCCTGAGAGCACACCAGTACTACTGGACTACAACCCATACCACACATTTTGGCCACAGAACATGGACTGACATAGACATGGAGGGGGTGTATCCATACTCATCAGGGATACCTACACCTCCAGGTTAGTGGGGCAGCATGATACCTCTGAGGTCATCCATGTGCAGCTAACATCAGCCACAACTGCAATGCAAACTGTGGTCTGCTACAGATTACCCTCCATGACCCAGGACCACCACTCCTCCTACCTGGAGACAGTGGAAAACATGACAGTCCTACCGAACACCCTGATATTGGTCGATGTTAACTACCCTACCATTAACTGGGAAACGTACTTGAGTACTCACTTCCAGGCCCAGTGCTTCCCGGAATTTATCACCTCATATGCCCTGTGTCAGATGGTAAACTCCCTAACGAGAGGTGGTAACATACTAGAAGTGGTAATCACCAACATGGGCGACAGGTGCACCACAGCAGAGGTAAACCAGTCACTGGTTAGATCTGACCATGGACTTTTCACTGGTGATTTCCACACCCAACCATCTCCCCCACCCAAGGAAACCACAGTGAATACCTTTCCTACAGCTAAATTCACACTACTAAAGACAGAGGTGGGAGGTTTCACAGCCCCCACACTAAGGGAAAACACTGCTCAAGATACAGAAAGATTTACAAATGCACTCTATAAGCACCTACAAGGATGTATGGATCTTGCCATCCCTGGTAAACCAAGGTTCGCTCCTCCTAGACAAGGACACCAGTCTGGTGGACCCCATGCAATGAACAGGCTGTACAACAGAAGTAGGACAGTAGTCCAGAAAAACAGCTACACCCAGGAAAGGAAGACATCTGTGACCAGTATTAGTAAGAAACAGAAGTCCCTTATGAAATCATCCAAAGCTAACATCAACAGGAAAATAGGCAGGGATTTGAAAGATAACCACAAAGCCTTTTTTGACTATGCCAAGGATCTAAGTGGTAACACACAGATTTGCACTTTGCTGGTGCAATATAGCACAAACTATACTGACCCTACTGATATCGCCAACATCCTTGCAGATACATTCAATGCAAACTTCACCCCTAAAGAGCCCACAACAATACCCAGAAAGTACAGTATCCCAGACATCAGAGATACACAGGTGGAAATGTCCCTCTCAGATGGCAAAACACAGTATCAATGGAGGCAGATGGTGTCCCAGACTACATCTTGCAAACACTACAAGACAAACTAACCCCCCACCTAATTAAGCTTTTCAACCTCAGCCTCTACACAGGCTACATGCCCATACAATGGTGCATAACAGTGGTTATTCCACTCCGCCAAGGCAGAAACACAACTGACCATGGTAGCTACCACCCCATAAGCCTGACTAGCCTGGTCTGCAAAGCTATGGAGTGCATCCTCATGGCACCCATTGACAAAGACATTGGTAACCTCCAAACACTTGACCCAACCCAGGTCAGCTTGGTTGAGTGCAGATCATGCCTACTGAACCTGTTTGACATCTTACAGACAGTCACCAAGACGTTAGATGAGGGGAAAGATGGTTCACACATACTACCTGGACCTCGCCAAGGCTTTTGACACCATTCCCCACTCAAGTATTATTGATAACCTCACCAGCCTGTACATAAACCCATACATCACATGATGGGTTGCCAACAGGCTTACACACAGAACCCACATGGTAAGACTAGCAGCCTCTAGGTCCAGCTCTTAACCAGTCACAACTGGTGTCCCACAGGGCTCAGTCCTGGGACCCCTACTGTTTGGCATATACTTCTCAGAGGTAAAGGCAAACACAGGTGGACTACGGCAGACCATGTTTGGCAATGACTGCAAACTGGGAGCCATAATTGACAGTCCGGCTGACACAGACATCCTTCAAGGGGCCTCACAGAGACAGACACAGGGTGTCAATGCCATGGACTACAGCTAAGTGCCATAAACTGCATGGTCATTTCATTTTGGAAAACTAAACACCCACATATTCACATGTAAGGGGCTGCCACTTTAATACAGATGAGGTAATAGCGTATCTGGGGACTAAGGTAGATAGTGATCTCTCCTTTGACAATCATATCTCCAAAGTATTTAGGACATTGTTCTATGTAGGCCATCCGATTACTAAAGGTTTCACATCTAGACATACTGAGTTTATACAGCCCCTTTACTCATCACTCATTAGTCCCATCATAGAGTATAATAACCCATTTGTAATGTACCTCAGAAGACACTTCCGACAGCTGGAAGGTCCATGAACATACCTCGCCAAGAGGACTACTGACCTCAAACATATGTCCTATGCAGCCAGACTGAATAAACTCCTGCTTTACTCAGTGGCATCTCGTTTACTCAGAGATGATCTCTGCTGGCTAACAAAGCCATGTCCAACTCAGGCTTAATTGATATGCTCCACCTATGGGAATCCATGTCACAGTGGCCCACATGCTATAGTGAGCTAAACCTTGCCACAACAATAACTAGAAGATGCTGGAGGGACAGGTTCCTGTCGCAGAAACTCCTCATGCTTTGAAACTACGTCCCTAATTTCATTATACAGAGCCCCTCACTAACACTCTTCATGAGAAACCTTGAAGAGTGGATGGGGAACAGTAGATACACCCCAGGGATCCAGCCACTGACTCTGCTCCACAGAGGGACAGTTAATTAATCAATGGGGTGGTAAAAGCTGACACATTTTGGCTAGGCTTATAAATGCTCTCAGGCAATTAGCCAAGTACCTACCTATAAATCTATACGTACAGTATCAGCACATGTTGATAGCTTAATTTAATGTTCAGGTGTTGACTTACTTTGTGCCAATAGCAGTTGTGTGTGCAATAGTTGAGGGCTGCCTATGTTGGATTCACACAGTAGACTGCCTGTACGTGGCAATTTACAGGTAGTCTTGTGTGTGTGCCATCCATTTTTACTGTGTGTGCAGGTGGTGAAAGGTGTCAGTCCCTAGGTGCCTACACTGTCAGTGTGTGTACTATACGTTCCCTCCTTGCCAAGGCATGGGCATACTGGGCATGCATCCATCTGCCTACTGGGGCTGGCTCAGGGTGTTTGTGGACTGAGTACCTCTGTGCCTGTGGGGCCCTTGGCAATGGTGGTGGGCTGTGAGGGCCTTCACCATTCTGTCCCTGCTGCAGCTATTTCCACAGGATCATATTGTGTAGCATGGTACATACTTTGAAGATGTGGGCACACGTGCCTGGAGAGTACTGCAAGGCTTCACCAGATATGTCCAAGCAATGGAACTGTGATTTAAGCATCCCAAACACATGCTCTATGATGATTCTGGTTTGTGCGTGTGCCTCATTATGGCATTCTTGTATGGGTGTGTGTGCATTTCTGATGGGAGTCATCATCCACAGTTCCATTGCATAGCCAGCATCCCCCAGAAGGTGGCTATATGGGATGTCCCTCCTGGCAAATACCTGATACAGCTGTGAGGCATGCCAGATGTGGGAGTCGTGATAGCTTCCAGGGCTGCCAGCACGCACATCCATGATAATGCCCAGGGCATTGCCCACGACCTGGCAGTTGATGGAGGGGTATCCCTTGCGATTTATGTAGTGCCTACCCTGTTCACCGGGTGGTGACTTGATGTGTATGTGCATGCAGTCTATCGCACTCAGTACCTCCGGGTATTCTGCCACATGGTGGAAGAGATGCATATTGCTGGCCAACTCCTTCTGCATTTGGGGAAGTATATGTGCTCATTGGCATGTGGTAACATGGCATCCAGGAACTGGTGAAGTACCCTGGATGCTGATGCCTGTGAAATCCTCATGATATCCCCAGTTATCCTTTTAAAGGTACCTGTAGCTAGTATTATCAGGCTTACACATACCTTTGTATCCACTGAGATGGGTTTCCCTCTGTTTGTTCTGGCTCTGAGGCATGGCCAGCATAGCTCCACAAGTTGCTGTAGGGTGTACATGTCTGCCCTGTAATGTTCTACTATCTACAGATCATGTAGCCCCTGGTAGGTTACCCTGGGTCTGAGCACTCTTTTCCTCCTCTGGTGCCTGGGGTGGTTGTGAGCATCATCCACCACACCACCTTCAGTCTCCAACACATGATGGTGGATCAAAGCTATGGCAGCCCCTAACATGTACATATTAAAAGTACCCCGTCTGTATACACCAATGGTGCAGAGTGTATGGGAATACACAAGTGTGTGTGGGGTGCTTTCACATTTTATACTGTTGTGTTATGTATGCTGCAGATGTCATTGGGTATGTATGAGCAATTCCAGCTGCAGGGTATCTTAATTATGGGTTTTACAGTGAGTACTGCAAGTGTGGGGCCTTTAGTTTAGAGTTATGCTTGCCTGCCTTGATTAATCTGTTGCCCTTTAATTCACTTTTATACCAGGATTCCTTCCCATTATCGGCATGCCTCCATCTGCTGTCCTTTTTGTTTTGTACTTTCCCTACCCAGTCATGTGTTGCAAAATGTGTCTTGTAACTGATATAATGCAAATCTGCTTTGTTCTGCTGTGACACTTTACTGTTTTCTTTTCAGTATAGCCTCACCCCTTTCTTGTTCTTCAGGTGGCTGCTTGCAGCCTTGTTAGCTGTTGTCAATGGCCCACTGTAGGTTCCTAGGTGTTAATTAGTAATTTGTACTCCAATTTCCCTGCTGCTCCATTTCCTTATATTTTTCCTATATCCTTCCTGTTTCAGCTCCGGTGCGTGCTGCGCAAACCCGTTTACCGAGTTTAAGTGCATTTTAACCACCATTCACATGCATACTCGGTTACCTTGTGTGCTCTCAGCAAAGCAAAGCTATAGTCAGTTTGACACACCCCTTTCCTGCAGCTTTGCTTAGCTACAGGACACCGGATTAGCAATGCTCCAATCTGCTTACAGCAAAGGTGACACACCCCTCTCTTGACTTCATTTCTATCTCAAGGGCACACCACAGTGTTATAACTCTACGCTGTGAGGTGCATCCTTACACCAGCGGGGAATCTGTGATTCACTATTACTCCTCTCATTTGCATGGCATTGCCTACTAATTCCTAGCTACTGTGCAAAACACTGTCACAGCTCCTTAGCAACTCTTGCACCATGGTGTGGTGTAACATGCCTGCCACTGACTGTTATGGGAAAATCATGATATGTGTTACATTGCAGTTTTATTCTATATTTTTCTATTTTTCTTGCGATCCGGTTTGTGCACTGCTGCCCAGCGCTTAAACTTCGCGATAGTGCGAAAAATGAAATTAAATGTTCTTTTTATATTTTGTACATTTTTTTTATGCCAATGACTATATATTTAGCCATTGGCATATATTAATGATATAATACATGTGTTTGGCTGGCTGTCATGACTCTGATTTTGTTTGCAAAAATGTAAACCGTTTTTTTTACGGTTTACATTTCTCCATGCTTACACTATGCCTGCACCACTTCCTGGATCGCTAAATGCCTTCATTTGCATGCTGCACTGCTGCAACTGGGGTAATTAGCATACAGGGGCCGGGAGCTGTACGGGCATAGCGTACGCAGGTAGTGCACATGGAAAAGGTTCTAAATCCCCCTGGCTATGGTGTGTCACAGTAGTATAGCACCCAGCTCATCTAAAATACTAAGTGGCATTATAAAAGGCTAACCACTCTAATACATATCTTTTCATTTTGGCATCAGAGTTTCTGTTATAATTAAATAAGAAGGATAATATTTGACTTTTAGAGGTGGGAAGATATGTGATCCTAGCATAAGGACATACATTCAGTATATTGTTACTAAGGTATCTGAGACAACTGGTTGCAGTTTTAAGCAGTTATCAAGGTGTATAGTAAGACTCTGCTAAATTCTGATTGGTTACAAAGTGAACTAAGAAGCAGAACACATTCAAAATGTTCAAGTGTTTGGAATTGTAGCTTACATTCAAATAAATGGCCATAGTAGCTGAGAATTTTAAAAAGTTGGAACACACTTCAACTGTTAGTAATCTAAAATGAGGATAGCTGCAACATTCTTTCTGGAGCAGAATTAAAGTTAGCTAAAATAATATTCTACCTAAGATTGCACATGTTTTATATATCATAGCTCTTAAATGTCCAGATTTTTGATCGTATTTTTGGTCTCTTTCTTGTAAAATTTGTGGTTTTCTACCAAATTGCTGAGAACTGAAGTAAGTAATAGTGACATGTATTTGAGTTTCAGACTTCATATCTTTTAGGAAATATATGCTACCACAAAACTTATTCTAGTAACTTTCTAAATGTATTAGAACAATATTTGAAATTTGTCCCTATTTTGGGCCTTTGACGCCGCATTACTTCAAGCTTTGTTCAGATTTCTTGTGTTAAGATGATGACAGGTATGTAGTATATACTGCCAGAACAGCACAGTAGTGCAGTGTTTAACATTGCTGCATCACAGCACTTGGTCCTCATACTTGACTCTCAGCTGAGATGCCTTTTGCAGAGAGTTTGTATTTTCTTACTGTGAACATTATGCAGGTTTCTGCAAAGTGCTTCAATTCCCTTTGTGTCACTTTGTGTCTGTGCATCTTTGTACACAACACTTGTGCAAAAGCATGCACACACACATGTGCGCACATATGTGTCTGTGTGAGTATTTGCATCTGCTTGAGTGTTTCCATGAATGTATGTGTATGTGGTGTGTGTGTGTATGTTAATTTGCACTTTGTCTAATTTTTAAATTGTCCAAATTCACATGATTGGGTACATATGATCGACAAGTTAAAATGTCAATAAACAACTAAGGAAATCAGTGTTGAATGAAGATTGCAGTACAGTGGTCATCAATGAATGTGTGCCCTTTTGTTATTTCAGAGTTAGTATATATAAATATCAAGGGTTGTGTGGGATACAGGGAGGCTTCCTCTCAACAAAAATGCTGTTTCCATAGTTGTTTTCAAAATTTTAAATTGTCAATCATATGATCTCAATCATTTCAATTTTTGCTATTTAAAGAAGATGACAAAGTGAAATAGAGCTGTGCATGTGTACATGTGTTTGTGAGTGTGTCTGTCTGTGTGTCTGTTTCTGTCCATGTATGTGTGTCTGTGTGGGTATTTTTCAAGAGACTGACACCCTGTATGATATTAGATTCTCTGCCTTGCACACATTGAATGTTTGCTTATCCATGACCCTGAACTGGATAATGACTAATAAGAAAAAAATGAATGAATAAATATATATGCTGCCAGTGAAGGTATTTTCTAAGTGATTTTCATCTCTGAAAAGGGCAATGGCCAAGATTGTTTCTTAAATGGATTTAGAAACCATCTTACATCAGTTTTGATGTTTTATTGCTGCCTTTTAATGAGGAGGATGTATAATTTTTCTTAATCAGTCTTTGCCCCAGGGTTTCAGGCTCAGGGGGCATTTAACAATCCATTGACCTCAAATGCTAAGGTGAATATGCTTCCATTTCTAGATATCTTTCTCAAGGCTGTACCTTCATGACACTATGCCATTTCCATTATGGAGTAAGGTAATCCTTTCTGGAATAAAATAGCAATACTTCAGCAATGGAGGATGACATGCAAACTTAAAGTTAAAACATGTAGGACAGCCACTTTCTATAATTCTTCTGTGCAACTAGGAAAGCTACAACTTCTCCAGTCCTGAATGATCCCAAAAAGTGAGGGATGTATATTTAATGATGTATTACAGAACAATACAGTATTGCATTTAGTTGAACTGCTTGTAAAAATTGGAGGCAAACAAAAAATCCTAACATCGTTTGCTGCACGGATTGCATTTTATATAACTGCAGCGCAAAGTTATGCTACTAATATTACTTATAACCTTATTTTTTGAAAAGTTGATCTTTTTTAATAAAAAAAAAAAAAGTTGACTGTTTAGCATATGGTTTATTTACATGTTCATTATATACAAATGCATATAGTATGCAGTTTTTGGTTTGAATGCAACATTGAGTAGTAAAACTAAGTTTTAATGGTTATATTTACAATTTTTAATATGCTAATAGTCTTACTAGAAGTTTTCAGGAATATATTCTAAATGTTTTGTATTTATTGTATTCACCAAAACTCATTGTCTACATCTTTAAATGATTAGATTAACCAATTAATCATTCAACTTAATTGAATTATTGTTGGCGTGCGCGCCAAAAAGTTTTGTATAAAATAGTAATGTTTTTATTCTAAAATTACATCTGAAGAAGCGTAGTTTGCTACGCGAAAGCGCTCATTTTCCTGTGTCTAAATAAAGAAATGTCAGTTTTAAGGTAATTCTCCTCCTGTGGTGATTCCTTTTGGATCTGCTATTATTATTATTAAAAAATCCTAACAGTTTGAATTGCTGCATCAAATAATCAGAAACTGGACAAACAATAATTTACTATGTGAAAGCCAATCAAGGAGTTCCACATTATACATAACTAAGTGTAGGGAAACTTCAAGACTATTAAAGTCCCTTTTTTATCATAAGCTTATTATATAATTTGCAAAAAATATGTATTTAATACTATAAAGATAAAGAACAGTAATATGTGATCTTAATAAAACTAATATACAACAAAAATACATTGCACTGTTCATGACTTTATAGGATCATAGGATCATAGCAAGTTACAATGGTATTGGCCCTGAGGCCCTTACAAGACTGGCCAAGAATTTAGCCCATGTTCCAACAACTCAGCACCCTATGCCACTGTCCAGCAGGGACACAGGTGGAATCCCAGGAATGTATTTTCTACAGTTACAGTCAGGTTTTAGTAAACATTGAATGGTCTGACTTGCTTTCAAAGGGGCTTAACTTTGTACCAAAAAGGAAAGGCAGTATAGTGGATATTATTCTATAGTTGAAGTTGTTCACTAGAAAAATTAACTTAGCTTTGCACTTTTCTAATTCCAATATGGTGACCAACTGTGAAATGCTTTGGAGACCTAGAACTTTTTTCCCCCTCCACACCCTTTACTGCAAATATTTGAAGGTTTATGTGAAATTGAGATTAGAGGGGTATTATGTAAAAGCAACAATAACGTTGGGGCAAAAAACTTGTCAGAAAGAGAAAAAATGTATTGAATGACATTATTGGGCAGAGGGAAATTAGAAATATGAAGCCCAATAAGGGCGGGGGTCTGGTCATTATGGATTACAATGATTACAACAGTAAAATGTTTGAACTATTTTACAGCGATGTTTATGCAGACATCTCGCGTAATGAATTAAATATAGCTTATTATAATATTGATTTGAATCTTGAACAACTGGTACTCAATGGACAGATTACGCTAGAGACATTTGAATTTTTAGAGACCAAACACCCCCAGGATCCCAACGATATTTAGAATCCCAAAGAATCATAAATCCATCCCTAATCCACCAATGTGACCAAGTGTAGATGCAAAACATCCAAAACTTTTAGTATAGCTAAATTTATTGATGAGAAGTTTAAACGTGTTGGATGGATGGGCCTCAATAATTAGAGCCTCATGGGATTTTCTTAGAAAAATTAGACAGGACATGTTCGATGATGACCACATTCTAGCCACCATTGACATTTGTGATTTGTTCTCAGTAATACCACATCAAATAGGCCTTGAGTGGTTTTTATGACTTTCTGTGTAGTAATAGTACACTTGACCATGACACAATATTGACAATTCGGTCCTGTATGGAAATTGTACTTGAGAACAATTTCATCACTTTTAAGGGGCATTTATTTAAACAAAGGCAAGGGGTTGCAATGGATGCTTGCTGTGCTCCAATTTTCACTAACATTGTGTTAGCGCAATGGGAGGACTTGTATCTATTCAATTATGAATTCAGGACTTCATGGGTACTGTATGGGCGGTATCTAGATGATATTGTCCTGTTCAGGAAGGGAGTGAAAACAACATGTGCAGCTTTTTCACTTTTATTAATGAAACAACTACTTTCTTGAGATTTTCTATCAATAAAGAATTGGATTATGTGAACTATTTGAATGTTACTATTATGAAATATTATGAAAGGAAATGTTTTACTTCCCAATTATTTAGGAAACCGACCTATTCAAATTCTTTATTACATTTTACGAGCTGGCACCCATTGCATCAAAAGAAGATCCTGGTAAAAGGTCAGTATGTAAGATTGGCCAGGATGGTTTCTGACCCTGATGAATTCAACAGGGAATGTGGTATTATGAAATACATGTTGTTAAGGAGAGGGTACCTGAATTGTTTGTGAATGACATCGCTGATGAGGTCAAAAGCAAAAGAATAAGTGACCATTTTTTCTCTCTTTTAACTAAGGAAAATAAGGATGGAAGGATTGACAGAGAAATTAGGCCCCATGGTTTTGGACATGCACTAACACTTACTTTTACTTCTAATTTTTATGATATCAAGAACATTATCGATAAATATTGGAGAATATTTTACACTGACCTTGATGTGCAAGAAAAAAATAGGGAATAAACCTATAGTTGTATATAAAAAGGAATATTAGAAAGAAAAAAAATAACAACTCTGATCAGCAAGGTGGTAGTTTTAGGTGTGGAAGATGTCCCCAATGTCCCTACATGATGGATGCTGTGAGTATTAGGATTAAAAAGTTTGGGAATATAAAAACTGCAAAACAAATTATTGCTATAGTAAAGGGGTGGTCTATGTGGCAACATGTGACTCCTGTGAGAGTTACTATGTGAGAAAAAAACAAAAATGCACTCAGATCAAGAATCTACCAGCATCTCTATGACATTAAACATAAAAATGATAAAAATGCCCTATATAAACATATTAGTAGCTACCCTCATCATGGTTTTAGGTTTTTTGTTGTGGAACAAGTTGATTTGGGGCCACGTGGGGGACCAGTTGATGACTTTTTGGAGTTTATGGAGCTGAAGTGGCAAATTAAATTAAATGCTTACCAAGCTTCAGGGCTAAATGATAAAATTTCTATGTGCCCTTTGTTGAGACTTAAATCTATGTTTATTGTATGAACCATGCATAATTTTATAAATTATACATTAATATTTATAATAATGTTTTAACAATCTGTATTTCTATTTTATAGTTCTCATTTTTTATTTTTCATATTTTTATATTTTCTAATATATATATATATATATATATATATATATATATATATATATACTTGCATTACGAATTTTTATTATCGTCACCAAGTGTTGAGGAAATGATGCAATGTCTGCTTTAGTGATTGGTCAGGGGGATTATTTAAACTGTGTTGTTTTAATTTGATGCATTCTGAGGAAGTATTATACCTGACAAAAGTGCTAAATTAAAGAGTTATTGGATTTATCTTGGTGTCATTTCTGCCTACTCAAGTGTTTGCTTTGGATTTATTAGTTTATATTTGTTCTACATTTCTAATAGGATCATAGGATCATAGGATCATAGGATCATAGGAAGTTACTAGGGTATTGGCCCTGAGGCCCTTACAAGACTGGCCAAGAATTTAGCCCATGTTCCACCAACTCAGCATCCTATGCCACTGTCCAGCAAGGACACAGGTGGAATCCCAGGAGTGTATTTTCTGTTCCCCATCCAGTTATCCAGGTTGTGCTTAAAAAGGGTTAATGAGGTACTCTGCTTTACATGGAGAGGGAGTCTATTCCACAAAAGGGGGGGGTCTCTGGGACCCAAATCTGTCCTGCCAGCAAGTCCGATTGATGTCACAGACCAGGTTGAGGTTGTGCGTGTGGGTCACTCGAGTGGAGCTTGACATGGGATATGCAGCAGTCCCATCAGGGTGGGGTCTGACATTGCTTTGTATGCCAGACAGAGGTCACCTCTGAGGAGTCTGTAGGAGACTGAGTAAAGCGACATGGCTTTTAGCCTACCTGTGTAGGGTAGATGTTTGAGGCCATGGATTTTTTGGGTGAGGAACCTCTGTGGTCTCTCTAGCTGCTGCATGGGCTTGTGAGGTACATGCTGAAAGGGGCCTTGTACTCAATAATGGGTCTTATAAGGGAAGAATACAGGGATGTTATGACCACCTTGCCCCTGGATAAGATACCCTTACGAATGAGGTGGGCCATTTAGAAAATTTCCCACACAATGGAGGTAATATGGTGGCCAAAAGTCAGTTTGCTATCAACCTGGGTGCCCAAGTCCCTCACAATTGATTATGTGCTTAGGACCTTATTATCAATGTGATAATTTGTGGGGACATCACTCTTCCCAAAAGGGATGATGATGCATTTTTTGGCATTAAGTTTGATGCTATGTTTCTTGCACTAGTCATTTGTTTGGGGGAGACCCTCTTGGAGGATGCCCACATCACTAGAGGAATTGATTACAACATCCAGCTTACAGTCATCTGCAAACTTGGTCAGTCATAGCCCACTTGATTTGGCCTCCACCTCCGAGATGTATATTCCAAACAGCAGTGGCCCCGAGACAGATCCCTGGGGTACACTGCTTGTTATGGGTCTACTACTTCAGGTAGCTTCCCCTATTTTGATTAGGTGGGTGTTATCAGTATGCCAGTTTGAAACCCATCTGGTAACATATGGATTGATGCCTAGTTGAGAGAGTTTATCTATTATACCTGAGTGGGGAATAGTATCGAAGGCTTTGGCCAGGTCAAGGTAGGCAGTGTGCTCCATCTTCCTCTTGTCTATGGCCTTGGTGACTATCTCAAAGAAGTTGACCAAATTTAATAGGTATGACCTCCCCTTGACAAAACCAAACTGTGTGGAATCAAGTGTCTAGAGGTTGCCAATGTCGTTGTTAATGAGGTCCGTGATGATCCGCTCCATGGCTTTGTAGATCAGGTTAGTTAGGTTGATATGTCTATAATTTTCTTGATCGGTGGATGCTCCACCTTTGTGCAAAGGGATGACAGTAGCTGTCCTCCACTTGGCTGGGATGAAGCTGGTACTCAGGCTTTGGTTGAATAGGGTGCCTAATGGTGCCACAAGTTCCTGCCTGAGTTCATGTAGGATACAGCCTGGGATGTTATCAGGTCCCATGGAGGCTTTAATTTTTGCTTTGAGATGGCAGTGTTGACTTGCTCCCTAGAGATAAGTGGAGGGGTGCAGGTACTGGGTATGTCCTGTTTTACTGATGGCTATATCTACAGTGTTTGTGTATGTAGTGCCCTTGACCACCAGTTATGAGCAGATCTTGGTTCTTCTCTTGAGATTGCAGACATATGTGAAGAAGGCCTTATGATTGTTTTTAGTAGATGTGGCCAGTTTGGACTTGAAGTTTGCTTTGGAGGATTTCACTAATGCTCTTATTTGCTTGTTCTGGCTAAGATGAGATTGCTTCCAATTAGGCATCTACTCCTTCTTGGTCCTGGACAGCATTTTTTTTCCTTTTATTATAGATTTTATTTATTGTAGATGTCCACCAGATAGGTTTACTCTTCCTTGAGAAGGATGACCTCATCCTGTCTGGTATTCCTGATTCCATGCAGCTATATAAATGCTCATACAGTACTTTGGTGTAGGTTTGGACATATGTGCCAGTTCCTACAGAGGGGTAGAGGGCTGTTAAGCTGTTTTTACCTTCCATCAGGAGGTTGTAATCAGCTTTGGAGAAGTTTTTGTTTGACTCTAGCTGGGGGGAGGGGGTGTGTTCGTAGATGATGATTTCAAAAGTGACTGCGTTGTGGTCGGCTCTTACCAGGGATATGGAGGGCAGTTCACCCCCCCCCCCACAGACACACCCAAACATATATATATATACCATCTCTGAGACTGCAATACCGCTGAGGAAAGAGAATATCCCAGGAAATGGCCATAATGGACTTGATATATGTCAGTCTGTATTTTCCATCATTCAGTCTCAATGTTTTGGGAATTGATCTAGCAGGTACTGGCATTTCAAATGGTTACCTCCTTTTTCCACATATTTTGGAGACATGTTGCACTTTTTTTTAAATCTGGGAATTTTCTTCTATTGTTTCAGTACTGTAGTAAAGATTATGTTAAATGCTGTTAGAGTTATAATTTAGATATTTTTAATATATGTGTATATGTATAGATATATACTGATGTAGATACACAACAAAGGCATGCATGAGAAGTAATAAGTGTAGCATGCATAAAATGATAAAACATATATATATATATATATATATATATATATATATATATAGTGTGTGGACAGTGCAGTGGTGTAGCAGAAGCATTGTCACCTCACAGCAAGAGGTTCTATGGTTCATTTCTCAGCTGGAGTGTCTTCTGTGTGGAGTCTGCATGTCCTCCCTGTGTTTGTCTCTGTTTCCTCTGGGTGCTCCAGTTTCTTCTCACATTTCAAAAGACATGCATCTGGAGCATTTCTCCTTGGACCTCCACTGAAAACTGGCTTTGTTCCAAGTCAGACGTTTCCTGTAAACAAATGATAAATAAATAAATAATACCTGTGTATATATACTTATTAAAAAATGATCCAGTACCACAATTTTAACTAAACAACTAAATCCTCCACAACTTGATAAGATAGAAATGATCATGTATGCTACAAACATTAACAGAAACAAGATATTATCCATCATAGGTGCTTATTTGACACCTGGTGATAATCTCCCTGCTGCAGAAGACTTCTTCTGCTGTGTCTCATCCACATCTCCCAAGAAAAATACATACTGGGTGATTTTAATATTGACTAACTCTCTCTCTTTTTCCTCTGACTCACCTAACCAGTCAATGCATTTCTTTGATCTCACACAGCTAATCACCACTCCCAACTATTATAATAAAAACAACACTAAGGGTACATTAATTGACTGGATTCTTACCTCGTTGCCTCATAAAATACCTTCCAGATACCCTAAGTAATAATTTCCCTACCTATGTAATAAGAAAGCAAACTAATATTCAGTAGCAGTCAGATTTCATCATAGCACATAATCTCACACATTTCACCAAGTATTCCTTTATCTCTTATCCAAAACTATATAACTGGAATGCTGTAAAATACATTCCACTGGATAACGCAGTAGCTCTTTTTACTTCTTTTTTCTTGAACATCCTAAATAAGCTTATTCCACTCATAAAAAAGAGAGTTAGAGCCAAACTTGCCCACTGTTTATCTTGACATACAAAACACATTATAAGACAAAGAGAAAGAGCCTTGTATACATGGCTAGCCAATAAAACACTAACAAATCTCCAAAAATTCAGAGAATTCAGAAAATGAACTAAAACTCAAATTAAGTTAGATTAAGAAAACATACTACACTGACCTGCAACATAAAAACTACAAAAATCCAAAAACACTCCGGTTCTCAATAAACCAGTTGCTCAATTCCAGCCACACCGCTCATCCATCTCCTACATTTAACACTAACAACTCTATCATCTGTGTTAATACTTTCACCTTTCACTTCATTCAGTGAATCTCATCACTACTTCAACATTCCCCTAATACCAACAACCAGACATCAGCACTACCTACTATTCCTCTTCATAATCTTTCCTTCCAACCAGTACCCACTAATTACATAAAAAAAACATTACTTAAATTGAAACCCACTGCTTTAGCCCGTAACAGCCTACCTGGCGAATACTTTAAGATGGCTGCAGGAGGGCATTTAGCTGAACTCTCCAACTACATGCTCATTGCCATCCTCTCCCATCCATCAAAAATACTCAAACATGCATCTAGTCACAACTCTTACATTACCTCAAACAAAATAACCTCCTCTCCTCATCTCAGCATGGCTTCTATCCCCACCATCATACCTCTACTGCCTTACTTAGTTTCAACAATATAGTAAACAAAATTAGAAGTGATGGAAACTTACTTTCAGCCCTGTCCATTGATTTGTCCAAGGCCTTTGGCTCATTCTCTCACTCTGTTCTTGTACAAAGACTTCATAACCTAGGACTCAAAATCACTGTTATGTCATGATTTTGTAGCTACCTGCAAAACAGATCTTTAGCTGTCAAGTTGCAAAACATCTTATCATTCCTCCCCATCCCAGTTGTATCACAAGGATCAGTCTTGAGACCCATCCACTTTAACATTATAATGAATGAGCTACATAAAGCCTGTAAAACCGCATCATTAGTACAGTATGCAGATGACACTACAGTGCCCTGCATTGCAAAAATATCAACAAACTACGAGAACTTGCCCTGGAGTCCTCCTCCTCTATGGAAACCTGTCTGACATCTGCCCAGTTATCCCTTAACCCATGCAATTCCAGATTAATTGTATTTACTCCCAAACAGCTTACAATCAAGATAACCTCATTCTCAGTTACCTCATCCAACAAAAAAAAAAAAAATCAGACTTGTCACACATACTAAACTACTAGGCATCTGTGTAGAAGAGAACCTAACATTTGACACACACATCCAAAACATAGTGAAAAAAATTACACCAATAACTATACTTTCTGTATAGAGCCAAACCCTTCTTCTCAGACACTATAAGAAAACACAATACCTCTTCTTTCCTCTTGCCTACTCTAATGTATTCAGTTCCCATCCTTAACAACATCCAAGTGACATTGCTAAATTAATTTGAGCAATGTTACTACAAAATAGTAAGATTTGCTGCTAATTTTCCAAATAAAAGGCTGTGTTAACCTAAGGGAATTCCTACTCAAAACTTCCACAAATCCATAACATTGCGTATAAACCTAACAAGTGTCCCTCTATTTCTACCCTCATATAAATATATAACCCTGCCAGGTCACTATGCTCATTGGACAAGTACCTATTTATTGCATCCAAACCCAACAATTCTGCTGGCAAATCACTATTCTCCAACCACATTGCTAAATCCTGGAACTCCATCTCACTAGCAATATGGCAAGAGCACTCCCTAAAATCATTTAAAACTCCAAGTCCTGCCTATGCAGTTCCCAGCTCTGTACTTATAATGTTCCTGTATAATCGCTGATCCCTTACTGTCATCACTGAATGGAGAGATGATAAGAGTTCCAAAGGGAGAAATGACAAAATCAGCCAGCAAAGGAGAGTAGTACCGTTGGAAGTGATTTCATCCTCAAGTCTTGCTAATTACCTTCATGAAGTGGACCCTATATTTAAGAAATCACAACAAGGTGATACTACTCAGCAACAGCTCCTCGTGGTCCTGCAGAGCGGTCCTAGCAGCAGAGAACTGAGAAAAGCTACTACTTTCCTGATTTAAGTATTTTTGCTGTTTTTTTACCTGAAATACCTTCTCTCCTGCTTACCTTGAACAAGCTTAAACTGTTTTTTTAACTGTTTGTTGCATTATGTATTATCTGCACTTAAAGTTTCATTTAGTCGAAAATTGGTTGAAAGTTGTTTCTTTGTTTGTTAATTTAACTGTTGAGGCTGCCCACTACAGTGTGCTAGCCTGTGTAACTGATTTATTACTGTCTCCTGCATTTCTGTGTGCTTTCTATCTCAAAAACAAAAAAAAATCCTTGTTTTTCCTGCCTCTCCTCGACTAGTTTAGACCAGTATACAAGCTTTGCTGTATTCTGGGCTGTGGTGTAGTTCCTGTGGTGTCCATTGCCTTACTTGGATAGAAGGAAGTTTCTTTGCTCACCAGTGGGAGTGGGGAGCCTTGAGCAGCCTATCTGTCCCTGAAGGAGTGACCTCAGCACAAGAGCTTGTAGTAATTGGTTGTTTTGGACCATTTCTAGCTCTTTTGAAGTTCCCTGTTTAAAATCCGCCTCTGAGAGTTTTTTTCTGGCTATACTACTCAGCAACAGCTCCTTCTGGTCCTGCAGAGTGGTCCTAGCAGCAGAGAACTGAGAAAAGCGACTACTTTCCTGATTTAAGTATTTTTGCTGTTTTTTTACCTGAAATACATTCTCTTGCTTACATTGAACAAGCTTAAACTGTTTTTTTAACTGTTTGTTGCATTATATATTATCTGCACTTAAAGTTTCATTTAGTCAAAGATTGGTCAAAAGTTGTTTGTTTGTTTGTTAATTTAACTGTTGAGGCTGCCCACTAAAGTGTGCTAGCATGTGTAACTGATTTATTACTGTTTCCTGCATTTCTGTGTGCTTTCTATCTCAAAAACAAAAAAAAAACAAAAAAAATCCTTGTTTTTCCCGCCTCTCCTTGACTAGTTTAGACCAGTATACAGGCTTTGCTGTATTCTGGGCTGTGGTGTAGTTCCTGTGGTGTCCATTGCCTTACTTGGATAGAAGGATGTTTCTTTGCTCACCAGTGGGAGTGGGGAGCCTTGAGCAGCCTATCTGTCCCTGAAGGAGTGACCTCAGCACAACAGCTTGTAGTAATTGGTTGTTTTGGACCATTTCTAGCTCTTTTGAAGATCCCTGTTTAAAATCCACCTCTGAGCATTTTTTTCTGGCTATACTACTCAGCAACAACTCCTCGTGGTCCTGCAGAGTGGTCCTAGCAGCAGAGAACTGAGAAAAGCGACTACTTTCCTGATTTAAGTATTTTTGCTGTTTTTTTACCTGAAATACCTTCTCTTGCTTACCTTGAACAAGCTTAAACTGTTTTTTTAACTGTTTGTTGCATTATATATTATCTGCACTTAAAGTTTCATTTAGTCGAAAATTGGTCGAAAGTTGTTTGTTTGTTTGTTAATTTAACTGTTGAGGCTGCCCACTAAAGTGGGCTAGCCTGTGTAACTGATTTATTACTGTTTTCTGCATTTCTGTGTGCTTTCTATCTCAAAAACAAAAACAACAAAAAAATATCCTTGTTTTTTCCGCTTCTCCTCAACTAGTTTAGACCAGTATACAGGCTTTGCTGTATTCTGGGCTGTGGTGTAGTTCCTGTGGTGTCCATTGCCTTACTTGGATAGAAGGAAGTTTCTTTGCTCACCAGTGGGAGTGGGGAACCTTGAGCAGCCTATCTGTCCCTGAAGGAGTGACCTCAGCACAAGATCTTGTAGTAATTGGTTGTTTTGGACCATTTCTAACTCTTTTGAAGTTCCCTGTTTAAAATCCGCATTTGCATGGCTTTGTGCGGTTGTGTGCATAGCACAGCACCGGTTAAACAAGGATAAACTTTTTCTGGCTCCACCAAGTCTGCTCTTCAAATTTTCCCTTAAGAAATCTCTACTCTTATAATAATCTAGTCTAATCGCTTTATTATAAGCCTAGCACTTGTTCCCAAAACTTCTCTTCTAAGTAAGCACTCGCTAACTAAAGTAAGCACTACATCCACCTACCTTCCCTGTGAGTACCCACTTCCCTTAAAGGCACAGCCCTCCATTATAATATTCTAGCATGTCGAGTGGTAGATTGCTGGCATCCTCTCCTGTTCAGCTGGTTAATCTGGGAATCTTGAGACAATGCTATAATTGTCTCATGTACACAGATAACCCTCTCCTCCTCCCAACAAACACAAATACATGTGAGAGATGCAACTATATAGCCAAACTGGAGGCTGAACTCTGTCAACTCAGGACTGGCAAGACCAGACAGGAGGAGAAGTTAACCACACACACACCAAACCCAGTCCCACATAGACCTACCACAACTGCAAACCAAACACATAAAAACACAAAGACATACTTGGAGGCTCTAACAAAAAACTTACCCAAACAACAGAGGCTCCCAAAGCAGACACCCAAAAATCCACCACCTCAAAACATAACACATGCATCACATATTTCAATAAATCAGTGTGTCAAACAATCACAGCCCTTAAACACCATGCCTGATACACTAGTAATAGGTGACTCTATAGTTAGACACACTGATGTTCTGCTTACCAGGATGAACAAGGAGAGGGTAACGGTGAGCTGCTTATCGGGAGCTAGGATCCGCCACATAACACACGCACTCAGGTCACTCCAAAGCAAGTACAAATATGACTCCGTCATTGTCCATGCTGGTGTGAATGACCTGAGACGTACCTCCCTGGGCTACATGAAAAGAGACATAGAGGAGATCTCTGATTATGTAGCCCAGGCTGGTATGACCCTGACCCTGAGCAGCATCTTGCCCTCACCAAGAATGATGCCACAATACAAAGACAAGATGACCAGCTTTAATAATTGGCTCAAATACTGGTGTCATTCTAGAGGGATCCAATGTCTGTCTGCTTGGGATGACATGCTGGACAAGCCACGCTGCTTCACAAGGGACAGCTTGCATCTGTCACCACTGGGCTTCCGGATATTGGCTAAGGCTCTTGCCTCCCCCATAGTGCCTTTTTTAGGCAAGGCTGAAAAGACAAACCCACCTCCTTAGAAAACAAAAATGGACAAAAATTAAGGGTAATGCTGCTCAATGCCATAAGTCTAAATCTCAAGATGCAGGCTCTCGAAGCACTCCTCAGTATGGAGGACATCAATGTCTGTGCAGTAACTGAAACCTGGTTCAAGGCTCCTGAGAGCACCCCAGCACTACCAGGCTATACCTCGTATCATGCTTTTCGGCCCCAAAACTCGGGCCAAACCAAAAAGGGAGGGGGAGTGTCCATATTCATCAAGGACACCCACACCTCCAGGTTAGTGGCAACACATGAAGCATCAGAGACCATCCAGGTGCAACTAACCGTAGGCAAAACTGCTATACAACTGGTAGCATGTTACAGACCACCCTCCCAATCTCAGGAACCCCACTCAGCCTTCCTGAAGACATTTGTGGATATGAATGTCTCACCAAACACCATCATATTGGGAGACTTCAACTACCCTAACACAGACTGGGTGCATTATTCTAGTCCAAACACCCTAGCCTAAAGGTTCCTGGAATTCATAAATTCATACGCGATGGAACAGCTAGTCACCTCTCCCACAAGGGGAGATAATATACTAGACCTGATCATCACAAACATGGGGACAAAGTGCTCCACACCGGAAGTATACCCTTCACTAGTGAGATCTGACCACAAACTAATCACCCTGGATATACATATCCCACCTCCACCCCCAACACAAAAGACTACAGTGAAAAACTTCCCAAAAGCCGACTTTACACTTCTTAAAACTGAGATGGTATCCTTTAAGCCTACTGGGACAGTGGAAACCACATCCCATAATGCAGAATCCTTCACAAATGCTTTCTACGGACATCTCCAAGAATGCATGGATCATGCAATCCCAAATAAAACCAAGACCCTCTCCACCAAGGGCAGGCATCCTGTCTGGTGGACCCCAGCCATAAGCAAATTGTATAACAAAAGAAGGAAGCTACTGCACGATAGAGCAAAATCCCATAAAGAGAAGGCATCTCTGATCAGCACTAGTAGGAAGCTACGTTCTCTCATAAAAACATCCAAGGCCAACTTTGAGAGAAAAATCGCTATGGACACTAAAGATAACCACAAGGCCTTCTTCAGCTATGTTAGAAACCTGGGCGGAAACCCCTCAGATATGTTCAGAGTTAGTTCACAATGACAAAAAATACACTGAACCCACAAATATTGCCAACATTCTGGCAGACAGGTTCAGTGCAAATTTCTCCCCTCCTTCACCCCCAAAAGAAGAAATACTTATCCCAGCTGAATGTAACCTCCCTGTCATCTCAGATGTCCAGGTGAGAACTGCCCTCAGCAAAGCTAAAAACACAGCATCAATGGGACCTGACGGTATCCCGGGTTGCATGCTATGTGAACTCCAAGAGGAGCTAAACCCGCATATAAAAATGCTATTTAACCTTAGCCTTACTACAGGATATGTACCTGAAAACTGGCATACAGCAACAGTAGTCCCACTCCACAAAGGAGGCACCTCTACTGACCCTGGTAACTACAGCCCCATAAGCTTAACCAACCTGGTCTGCAAAGCTATGGAAAGAATCATTATGGAACTAATAAACAGAGACATTGGGGACTTACAGACACTTGATCCCACCCAGTTCGGCTTTGTAAAAGGCAGATCCTGCCTTTTAAACCTGGTTGACTTTTTTGAAACAGTCACTAGAGCCATTGACGAGGGCAAAGCAGTCCATACAGCCTACCTGGACTTGGCTAAAGCTTTCAACACAATACCCCACTCTGGCATCATAGACAAGCTCAACAGCTTAAATGTAAATCCATATGTCACAAGATGGGTGGCAAACTGGCTAAAAGATAGAACCCATAAAGTTAAATTGCTGGAGCCATGTCATACTCAAAGCCAGTGAGAAGTGGTGTCCCACAGGGCTCTGTCCTGGGACCCCTCTTGTTCGGCATTTATTTCTCAGATGTGAAAGCAAACATGGGACGGTTGTGGCTGACAAAGTTTGCAGATGACTGCAAACTAGGCACCATAGTCAATACACCAGCAGACACACACATCCTACAGAAAGGCCTCACTGAATCGGACAACTGGTGCCGGAGTCATGGCCTTAAACTAAATGCCAAAACATGTATAGTCATCCCCTTTGGGAAAAACAAAGTGCCCACAAATTATCACATAGGTGGTAACCCACTGAGTATGGAAAAAGTAATCAGAGACCTGGGGACCCAAGTCGGTAGTGACCTCTCATTTGACACCCACATTGCCAAAGTGGTTAGAAAGACTTTCTACCTTGCCCACCTTATCATTAAGGGATTCACATCCAGATCAAAGGAGGTCATTGTGCCCCTGTACTCCTCCCTTATCAGGCCCATGATTGAGTACAATGCCCCATTTGGTATGTACCTCACCCGGCACTTGCAACAGCTAGAGAGACCCCAAAAGTACCTCACCAAAAGGATCAAGGGTCTCCAACATATGTCATATGCTGCCAGACTAAAGAAACTCCAACTCTATTCAGTAGCATACTGCCTACTCAGAGGTGATCTGTGCCTGATGTACAATGCCATGCCCAATCAGGAATTGATGGATATGCTCCACCTCAAAAAATCCAAATCCATCAGAACCACGAGAGCTAAAGATTTGAACCTCAGCACAAATATGAATAGGACATGCTGGAGGGACAGATTCATAACTCAGAGGCTTCCCATACTCTGGAACAGAATCCCAGTTCATGTTAGGCAGAGCCCCTCACTGACTCTCTTCAAGAGAAATCTTGATGAGTGGATGGGAGATCGTAGGTTTACCCCAGGGGTCATCTCTGTGTCACTACTAGACAGAGGCACAGTAAACTAATTCTATTATGTAAGGGGGTCTTCACTGTGTTACTACTAGACAGAGGCACAGTATTCTAAATCTATTCTGTACACTTTTGTACCATTACATGGGGTGGTGAAAGCCACATCACTATGGCTAGGCTTATAAATGCCCCAGGGCAGATAGCCTAGTACCAAACTATGAAACTATGAATCTATAAAGACTGTATTTTATATAGCATATATTATGGAGAGAAGTACCTTAAAAATAAAAAGACAGCTGGATGCACAAGTCCCAGGATAAAAAGAGTTCCCAGTCCTGGTGGGTGCACTGGTGCCAGGTCTGGAACAAATGACAGTGTAGAATCCCCAAGACATGGAAACATTCCTTCAATGGAGTTAGGCCAGGCTCAGGGAGAGTATGGACTCCCTGTTGTAGAGGCAAATAGTCCACAAAAAAAAAAAAACTGACAGGCCAAAAAGAGCCACACATATGATAGAGTAGACTATTGAGGATAATAAAGAAATTATGTAGTGTTACTATTATGCAAAAAGTCTAGAACTGCTGAATACAATATTTACAAAAAGATTATGAGAGAAATTACAGGAAAGAAAAATACATGGACAAGAAACACTGTCAAAAGCTTCAAATGCAAATGTTATGTTCATTAATACAACAGATTAATGAGTGACATTATAAAGACCAAGAAACCCTGGACTGTTTGGAAAAAGAAGCATTTGAGGACATGCAAAAATATAAAAGAACAAAATCTAAAGATTTTTGAAAGGTATAAAGAAACATGGGCATGGGAAAGAAAGAGAGGTCTGATATGTTCCAATATCTATGCAAATGAGAAAGCTAAACTAATCAATGCAAAAAAATCAGCTCCAGAGATATGTGAAGAAAAATACAGACAAAGGCACCCAGATATGGAAAATTTCTCAATACAAAAGATAATATTAGATCAGAACATTAGCAAAGTAGAAGTTAGACAAGTAGAAGCTGAAGTTATGGAATACCTGTGAAGTGAGGGACTAAGAGAAACTGGTGGAATGAGAAGAATCTGATCAGTTGCCATATAGAGATACTTTGGAACCTTATTGAGGAAACCAGTACAAAAGTTCAGTTGGAGTTGCACAGCATGGGAAGGATCAGGAAACCATTGCAACTCTGATACAGTTAATCTTATAGAGTGATAGGCCAATGACTTCCCTCAAGAAAGAGCAATGGATGACACAGGATGAAGCTGAAGAGAATATGTCACAGGAAGACATTATGGAACTTTCTGTAGAATGCCAGCAGAAATGGAGAATAAAGAATGTATGCTCAGTTTAAAAGAAAAAGATGAAAAGGAAGAGTTGTGGGGAGGAATGACAAAGATGGCTAACAGAGAGCAGTAACTGGTGTAAGCTCTGTGACTGAAAACTTTTCCTTGGCAGAAAATGCCTGTATTTTGGCTTTTTCCTGGTAAGGGGTTGCCACAGTGGAACTCCGGTCCGCTAATGATTAGCAGTAGATTTTTTTTACGAAACACTGAGGTGCCAGCTCGATGCCCAACCTTCAATGAAGGCACACCTATTTACGCACGTATGTCTTTCGAACGCTACCCAACTGCAGGGAGGACATGCAGACTCCACACAGAAGGCACTCCCAAGCCAAGCCGAGAATTGAATGGGAGAACCTCTTGCTGTGAGGTAACAATGCTACTGCCATACCACCACAACATTGTTTTTCCTTGACAGAAAATATAATCAGAAAATTAAAATTTGGGGATACCTGTTAGCTAGTTTTATTCAATAATTGTCAGTAGAAAAGATTTATACCATCAAGTTCTTCCAAAGCTGTATTTTTTTTCTTTTCAGAATTTCAACTGCTTGGTTAAGAGAGAAGAGACTTCAGTGTGCGCCACTCAAAAAATGTATTCTTGTGTTAAAAAGACACATCAAGTATGCAGAATGTATTACTTAAAACAGACAATGTGGATATTAAACTAGGAAGTTTCAAAGAGACCAGAAAGAAAAAGGAACATTTAGAAATTCTTATGAAACACCAAAGTACACAAATCAGCAGTATTGAAGAAACTCTGAATAATCATGAAGGAAGAGTAACTGAAGGTGAGTCTCAGATTGAATTTCTTTTAAAACAAAATAACATTGGTTCATAGCAAAAACTTGATTTAGAAAATAGACTGAGATGAAATCACATTAGAATTTATGGTATTTCTTTCTTTAATTATTTATTTGACATTTGTTACCTAGGTTAGTCTGTCTGGGTGAAAAGCCCTTTTCAACAGAGACCCGAGGAGAAAAGCTGCAAACATATACAATATGTAAAACTTATACAAGTACAAATACAAATACAAAGCTTAACTAGTACCGGAGATATAATAGCAAATCAAGACTTATTAACAAAAGGGGTGTGGCCAAGGATGAACACAGGATAGCAGCAGATTTCTTCAGCTCCACCAATTTCATTACATTGACAGGAATTCATTACTTAAAAAATTAATTTTTGAAGTAATTTTCTTTCTAAATATGTTTGTTTTATATAGTTCTTGAACTATATCTAAAACAGAAAGGAAATCTTAATAATATTCCTGTCAGAAATTACTTTGGAAATTTTCCTGTCAGTTTATCAGTCTGAAATGAGTTCCAGTAAGACAAATTCTCAAGACTCCAGCATCAAGAAAGAACTTCAGTCTCTGATAATTATAGTCCAGCAACTTACTGCTAAGATGGATAAAATGGATACTAAAATAGACACTTTCATAGAAAAAACTACAAAACAAATAGACTTGTTACATATGGACCTGCAACAACAGAAGATCCAGGTGACAGGCATAGAAGAAGCTGTGAATGACATGGAAAATAGAATACAAGAAGAGGAAATCAACATTGAGTTTCTGCTGAAACAAAATACACATTTACAAACAAAGCTGGATGACCTGGAAAATAGATCTAGGCGCAATAACATTAGGATTTTTGGACTGCCAGAAAATATTGAAGGTAACAATATTACTTCTTTTTAACAACATGGCTCCCTAAAACTTTAGATTTACCAGAAGCATTCTCTTTTGGTATCGAAGAGCACATAGATCTATAGCTAATACTAACTCTAACAAAAACTATCCTAGATCAGTTATAGTTAGATTTCTATCATCTTTTGATAAAGAGATGGTTCTTAAATCTGCTTGGGCTAAAGCTCCTGTTAAGATTAATGAAACAACTGTGCATTTTGACAATGACTATTCTTCCATGGTATTAGCTAAAAGAAAAGTTTTTCTGCCACTAATAAGGGAGCTTAAAAAAGCACAGTTTAAAACATACCTTCTGTTTCCTGCCAAGCTTAAAATCTTCCTTCCTGATGGTCCTAAAATTTTCGATGACTTAGACTCTACTTTACTGTTTATCAAAAAAATAAGATTTTGGAAAAAATAGAAGAAATGGAATGGGCTATTCCTTCGTTAAAGAGACTGGCAACTGAAACTTCGTGGAAGACTTCAGAGAAGAAGAAGAGACTAAAAAACAAATGATTTGTACTATGGTTTTTTTTTCTCTCTCATCATTTTATTTTATTATTAATCTTTTTAAATATAGTTCCTGCATTTCCAAGAAGCAACAAATATTTTGAAAAAGATTTAATCAAAGTAATTCTCTGTGTGCAAAGAAATGTTTTGTTTCATAACTAGTCAAAATATCTGGAGATTTAATGGCAAGCTGTGATTTAACTTGTTTCTCTTTCTGAAGAGGAAAAATAAGGTCAGTAATTTGATACATTTTTTTTTCCTTTAAAAGTTTATATGTTCTTCAAATGCTATTCCTAATTATACTTTCTTGATTACACTGCTTATGCTTGTTTGTAAATAATCTGTCATGCTTTAACTAATAATAATTAGAACTAAATAATAGTAAATAATATGTTTTATTTTTAACTCTATTAATATAAACAGTAAGTAACATTCTATTGTATATACTTCTTATAGCTTTCTCTTCCATTTTTTTATATTTCTGCCTTACACCCTTTTACTTTCTACTCTCTTTTCTTTTCTTTATTAATATATAGAAATGCTTTTGATCATATAGACACAGTAAATAATAAGATTTGCATAGGAGTTGAGTTGGGACAAAAATGTTGAGTTTTGTTACTTATTAATAATTTTGGGCTTGATTTCACTTACATAGAGTCTGTAATAACCTGTAGAATGCATTGTGAATGTTTTGTCATGTTTAGATGCATTTACACTGCTAAATGAATGTTTGTCACTAGTTTTTAATAAGTTTCCTGCCAAAATGTTAAGAGAGACAATCTGGGATGTGGGCTGTCTCATGCACAGTGTCCATGAGCTACTTCAAAAGCTTCAACTCTCAGAATTCTCACAGAGAAGCTGAAAGCAGCTAGTCTCACCTTTGACCTAGATATCACACTGACACATCACAGATACAGGAATGACACTACCTAATTATACTTTCTTGATTACACTGCTTATGCTTGTTTGTAAATAATCTGTCATGCTTTAACTAATAATAATTAGAACTAAATAATAGTAAATCATATGTTTTATTTTTAACTCTATTAATATAAACAGTAAGCAATATTCTATTGTATATACTTTTTATAGCTTTCTCTTACATTTTTTTATTTCTGCCTTACACCCTTTTACTTTCTACTCTCTTTTTCTTTTCTTTATTAATATATAGAAATACTTTTGATCATATAGACACAGTAAATAATAAGATTCGCATAGGAGTTGAGTTGGGACAAAAATGTTGAGTTTTGTTACTTATTAATAATTTTGGGCTTGATTTCACTTACATAGAGTCTGTAATAACCTGTAGAATACATTGTGAAGGTTTTGTCATGTTTAGATGCATTTACACTGCTAAATGAATGTTTGTCACTAGTTTTAATAAGTTTCCGCCAAAATGTTAAGAGAGACAATCTGGGATGTGGGCTGTCTCATGCACAGTGTCCATGAGCTACTTCAAAAGCTTCAACTCTCAGAATTCTCACAGAGAAGCTGAAAGCAGCTGGTCTCACCTTTGACCTAGATATCACACTGACACATCACAGATACAGGAATAGCAGATTAATAATATGTGTTAAAACCTATGTCCCAAACATATACATTACTATAACTCATTTAATTCATCTGATTGACAAGCATAAATAATTTTATAACTCTATACTGGAAGAAATTGTCATGTGATATATTTTAAAGCAGTAGTATAGCATGTTTGTAAAATCTGGTTACTAAAATGTGTTTGCTGTGCATTATTTTGTATAAAGCAGACAGATTTATTGAAGGGACAGCAATGTAAGATGGTGCTCAGTAAAGATACAACTCAGTGAGATCATATATATATATATATATATATATATATATATATATATATATATATATATATATATATATATATGTATGTGTGTGTGTGTGTATGTGTGTGTGTGTGTATGTGTGTGTGTGTGTGTGTGTGTGTGTGTGTGTGTGTGTGTGTGTATGTGTGTGTGTGTGTGTGTGTGTGTATGTGTGTGTGTGTGTGTGTGTGTGTGTGTGTGTGTATATATATATATATATATATATATATATATATATATATATATATATATATATATGTATATGTGTGTGTATGTGTGTGTATGTATATATATATATATATATATATATATATATATATATATATATATATATATATATGTGTGTGTGTGTGTGTGTGTGTGTGTGTGTGTGTGTTTGTAGATATGTATATAAATGTTTCTGAGAATCTGCTTAACTATGAAGTATGATTTATAACAATTTCTATGAATACAATATTTTATTCTATTGGCAATAATGAGTTTGAGTAAATGCTCATATACAAGCAATTCAAGGTTTTTTTGGAAGCTGTTAACTGTATTTACATGACAGAAAATAGATGCGTCCTAATATATGTAATGTCTGAATCATATTAGCCAAAGTTTTTGATTTAAATGAATGTTATAACTTATTTTTCTCTCCTCTTGATTTCTAACATCAAGATTATTTGAATGCTATTTGAATACAAGTGTTTTATATTACATGGATGTATATAGTAGTATGAACAGTTTTTAAAAAAAAAAAAAAAAAAAAAGGTTTATTTTAGTTTATATGATACTGTTTTACCAAATGTGTAGTCTTGTCTTGCTAGATAATTGAATTGAAAACTGTTAACTTCAGTTAAATATAACTAGTATTAAATTGATAAGGTGGTAGCTGACATACTGCTGCTTAGGGTAGGGGTTAACTTGAGTGGTAAATACTACTCTAAGTTGGAGTTTATAACTCCAGGCTGGATGCAAGGTTTAATCCTTACATTATTTTCACTTGTTCATTGTTATTTGTATATAGTTTTGACATCCACAATATATTTTGTACATTCATTGTCACTACAAACAAAATTGAATCCTAGACGAAATCCCATAAGAGATTCAATAAATACAGCTATATTTAAAGGTACACCTAAAGGAGGAGATGTAACATTACTTATCTTGTTATTTGTTATTTTGATCATAAGATTCTTAAGTTTTAAAAATGCCAAATGACA
Organism: Protopterus annectens; assembly: GCF_019279795.1. Lineage (NCBI taxonomy): Eukaryota > Metazoa > Chordata > Ceratodontiformes > Protopteridae > Protopterus > Protopterus annectens. The sequence continues at coordinate 691,303,401 of NC_056741.1, forward strand.
TCTTTAAAAGGAATTTCTTTAAACATTAATGGATTGAATAATCCATGTAAAAGGGCAAGCCTAATAAGATACAATAATTTACATAAGGCCAACTTAGTCTTCCTACAAGAAACCCATCTCTTGAAAAAAGATATTGATAAACTAGCCACAAACAAATATACAGTATTGGTTAGTTCAGAGCACACTCAGAAAAAAAGAGGAGTGGCTATTTTATGGAATAAAAGTATGCCTATTCCTAAAACCATTAAGTCTTATCAGGATGACAAAGGAATGTTTTGTATGGTTACAATACAAATTAATGGGAAGACTTACACTTTAATTAATGTATATTGGATACCTGGAATTGGTATTAATACAGTGAAACATCATCTTGATAGGATCATATCATTCTCTATAGGAGATATTATTTTAGCTGGTGACTTTAATTGTATACTACATGAAAGTGATAGTACCACTATAGGAAAGAGAAGAATTACATCTAATGCAAAACATTTAAAGGATTTTGCTAATTCTTATCATGTGAATGATATTAATAATCAGATAGATTCAAAATCATTACCATACACCTTTTTTTCTAACAGATAGAAAACTTATTCAAAAATAGATAGGGTCTTTATTTCTAACCAGATGGTAACAGATTTAATTAATTCCAAAATCATTTCATGTCCTATATCTGATCATAATTCAATTGTTTTGAATTCATGATACAAAATACTCATAATGTTCAGATCAAAAGGATACCAGCATACTTAACTCAACTAAAAGACTATAAAGAATATATACTTTCAGAAGTAAAACATTTTTTAGACATAAATAACACTCCTGAAGTCTCCATTGTTTATGTTTGGGGTGCCTTAAAATCATATCTATATGGACAAAGTATCAGATGGTATAATAATAAAAGGAAATCTTGGGATAAGGAATTGTTAGATATTCAAAGTAAATTAGACTCTTATAAACATAATAATAAAGAAAATATTATGGACAAGAAAGTTATTGAAGAAATAAACAAACTAAATGAGAAATACAAAGAAATTGTAACTCATAAAGTTAAAATAACTTTAGAGAATACAAGTTTTGTCTTATTCAATAAGCCCCAAATACTTACATAGACTTAAAAATAAAACAAAAGGTTGAATAAACAAAACCATATCAAAGAAATCTTTTCTCTAAGGAAAAGAAGAATGTTTCTAGTATACCAGAAATACTAGATGAATTTAGAAATCACTTTCACAAAATTAACCATAATAATATTAACATGGAACCTAAAGATAAAATAAAGGAGTTTATAACCAAAAATATGAATAAAAGCTTAATAAACAACAGATTAAACTATTGGACAAGAGTATTTCATATACAGAAGTTATTACACAAATAAATAAGCTTAAATCAAACAAAGCACCGGGTAATGATGGTATTATACCAGAGATATATAAAATCCTTTCTAAAAATACATATTCATTAATACATAAGGTTTTATTTTGGCCCAAACTGAGTTAATAACCCCCATCTTGGCAATATACATTTATTTCGCCAATTTTAAAACCTAATAAAGATCCAACTAGATGTTCTTCATATCGGCCCATCTCATTACTTAATGTTGATTATAAAATGTTTATGAATATCTTTGCTGATAGATTGAAGACAATCATTCCCGGCATTATAGATATAGATCAGACAGGCTTCATTGTAAATAGAAATACTTTTGATAATATAAGAAGAACTTTAACATTAATAGATTTTGCAAATAGGAAAAGAAAGATTTAACACTTATTAGTCTTGATATAAGTTCAGCATTTGATTCAGTAAGTTGGGACTATCTGTTTACCTTAATGAAGTGCACAAACTTCTCGGATGCATTTGTAAATCTAATTGAACATTTATACAAAGGAACATTGGCTTATATTAAGGTAGGAACATATGTTTCACAAAAAATACCCATTCTTAAAGGTACAAAACAAGGATGTCCACTTTCTCCACTATTATTCACTTTAGTAATGGAGCCTTGGGCTAATTTGATCAGAAACAGTACTGACATAGAGGGTTTTGAAATAGATGAAAATACAACATCCAAAATTCAACTTTTGCAGATGATGTTCTAATTACATCAGCAGGATCTAATTCTTCTATACAGTCTCTATTTGATAACATGATGAATTTTAAAAGTATTTCTGGTTTAATATTCAATGAAGAAAAAACTAAAATACTACCTATATATACACGAAAAAATATTCTCATTAGTGATTTTACTAAATATGTACCCAATTCAGGTCAGATAACTTATTTAGGTATAATACTATCTAAAGATATTAAATCTATTATATATAATAATTATAATACCTGTTTTCTTAATATACAAAATCTTTTTAATACCTGGAATAATATGTTTTTACTATGGAGGAGAGACTTACAATTATTAAAATGATAATATTCCCCAAGATTTTATACTTAATACAATCAATAATACTTCCACCTACAAAAATAATTATCAAGAAACTGAACATACTAATGTTAAATTTCTTATGGGCACCTAATAGACCTAGGATTGCATTAAAGAAACATACTAATAGCTGGTCTCAAGGGGGTATTTCTTTTCCAGACTTTAATTTATATACTATCTCTTCTATTGTAAAAGTTATTACTTTATTAATAGATCAGTCATATGTCACAAAATGGAAAGATTATTGGGAGCTAATTAGTATACACTTCATGAAAATCTCCTTAACACATAAAAATATGATTGTAAATAACTCCATGTTATGGTTACTAAAGGAATTTTGTACTTCACCTATTACACCTAAACATATGGTTTGTTACCCATTAAATATTATTATTAGTTATCGTAACTTTATATTCATGCACCCTAAGTATAGGGAATGGAATGTTATTGTATTTCCTATAATGTATACTCAGGGTATGCTTTTGTCATCTACTTCTGAAGGAACTCATTTAGCTATAGATAATGATCTAAAGTACTGGTATCAGTTGATATCTGATAATAAAGTTAAAATCTAGATTTCTTAAAACAAGAATTTGATCTAAGAGAAACTTGCTGGTTAGAGGTTCAGACCTTTAGACACCATCTCATTAATAAAATAGATTTAATGTCTATAACTGTTAAAGAATCTATTCCAACACTGATTGATTACTTGATATTAAATTTACAACATAAAGTTTCTGATAAAGGTAAACTTTCATACATACATAAAGTTATCAGACAAGAAACTTTTTACAGTGTAGATTCATACTGGAATTATTTCACTTCTATTAATGGGGACCCACCAAATCAACAAGATAAACAATATATATTGGAATCTGCTTATAGAACTACGTCTTCCATTGTCTGGAGACTTTATACATGGAAATTTTTACATAGATCTTTTTATACACCTTTGATGATGAATAAAATAAATAATAAAGATAATCTGTGTAAGAGATATAATGTAGAAATTAATGCTGACTGGGCTCATATGTTTTATGACTGTATAAATTTGAAAGAATACTGGAAGTCAATTAATGAATTTTTGCAGGCTCTTTTTACAGATAATTTCATTATTTCTAAATCTCTTATATTATTCAACACACCTGTACCTCAAAGTGTTAAAAAGGTTAAGCTTCCCTTGTTATGGTCTATTCTAGCAGTGGCTAGGAAAATAATAACTAGAAATTGGATTTCAGATACACCTCCTTCATTCAATGAATTTAAAAATGTTATGAATATAGTGTGCCATATGGAAATAAACACAATTAGGACTAGAACAAATAGAAAAACATCTTATTTTATTGTATGGGATAATTTACAAAATTTGTTAAAAAATTTTAATTTCAATAGCATGGTATTTTAGTTTAATTAATTGATCTGATTGTAGTGGATGTCTTTGTAAATACTTTAGTTGTTTTGTTGAATATTATAATAATACCTATTTTTAATTACTTGTATAAAATTGTTATGATATTTCTCTTATATGTTAAAACAATAAACCTGTTTTGAAAAAAAAAAAAAGACTTATTAACAAAAGGATTAAAGAGTTGTAATCACATAGAAAATTACTACATTGGCAAATAATCAACCAATTGAGAAACAAAGTGACAATTCACTATATCTGTTTGACTGAGAGAAAATAGGTTATTTATAGCCTTAGTGATTTGAATGTAGATAGTTTAACACTGTATTAACAGAGATAAAGGAGAAAAGAAAATGGAGGAGGAATAGGTCAGGTTGGAGTAGGGCAGTGATAGATGCATGTATTAAGCATGTAATCTTTTAGTGTTTTTTTTTTCTAACTGAGACTGTTAGAGATATACCTGTAAGGTATGAGGTAGCCAATATAATAAACTTCTTAACTACCTAGTTACATAAAACATTAAATCTATTTAAAACTTTATCTTTTGGAATTGAAAGGGAACATAGATCCATGAGAGCACCTTTAAAGGACAACTCACCGCTACCTTAAATTATAGCCAAGTTCATGACTGTCTTAGAAAAAAGATCAAATATTAAAAACAGCATGATCCAGCCCACCTATTAAATAGGTGAACATGTAGTCAGATTTGACAATGATTATGCCAGTAAAGTAAAGAGTTAAAGAAAACCCTGTTTACCATTGATTAAGGAACTTAAAAAGAACACTAATAAAGCCAATTTGGTGTTTGCTGCAAAGATCAAATTATTTCTTTCTGAATAAACCAAAATATTTAGCATGCTGCAGGAGGCAACCACTTTTATTGACAGCAATAAAATCCTTAATAATACTGAAGAAATGAGGTGGAACAGTACATTCTTGAAGAGACAGAGTGAGCTGAATTCCTGAAAAACTGCTTTTAAAATTAAGAAAACTAAAACCAAATGACTTTCATTCTCTGATTGTAGGACTTTTATCTTCTAAAATAATAGATTTGCCGTTAAGTAAAAGCTTTGTACTGGACTTTAAGCTTCAAAACATATGCAAGTATGGATATATATTTTAACCTAAAACATTTTTCATAATGAGGAATATAAATGGTTAGTTTTACTGTTTTACTATATTTACAGTGAAAAACAACATGCTTCTTTTTACTAAACGTATAAGTGTATTTCTAGATGTTAAACAAATACTTCCTGTAAGAGATTATCATTAAATTATAAGCAACAGAATTTCTAACGTTAAGACTATATAAGTTTAGAATTGTATTTTATTTGTACAACTTTGCTTTGTGTGTGCATTGCTGTGTTAACTGAATGTCAGATTTACGTATTATGCTAAGTAGAACTGTTGACATACTGGTGATTTTGTTTTATTTGTTCCTCAGTAGCACATTCCATTCACAGATCATTTATTAAGCAAATGACACTTAGAGAAAGCTTGGGAACAAATGAATTCCCTGTTTCTGTCAGAATGCTTGATTATTCTCACCTTGAGCTGCCCTGAAGAAAATCTAGGTTAAAATATCACTGATGTATGTGAAAAAAGAAATTATCTTTCTTTTTCTTGAAGCATGTATGTGAACAATCCACTCAAAAATAATGTTTTTCTTTACTTAGAAGGGAAGAATTGATAAGTCAAAAGGTATAGTAATGTTTTATAATGAGATATTGCAAACATATAAATTGCTTACATTGTGCATGTTAATAACTTATGCTGTAGAGTTATTAACTGTAACCATGCATATTAACTGTACATATTAATTGAACAAAGTAAAGTTAGATGTTTGTTACTGATCAGAACAGCTTAAAAAAACTAAGAGGAATGAGAAACTTACAGAGGAATTTAACAGATGCTGTGTGCTGTGAGTTGTCATTTTCAGATGTAGTCAAATTATGATGTCAGTATGTGAAGCCTATATCAAAGCAGCAGCTCACAATGGCTAAAATACACTCAAATTAAACAAGCAGGAATTCTTTTATATGTAGTCAAGATTACTTGCAATACTAGAATTATTAAGAATAGTAAACATTTTATGAATAATATGCAAATACATAAAGAATGACATATTTAAAATGTAAGATTAATAAAAAGCAGTATCAGTAAGTTAAAAAATATGTACACATAACTATAATATTTCATAGAGAGCTGATGGTTAGGTCTTTGATAGGAGACTTTAGATATACAAGCTATATAAAATAAGGTAAAATACTAGTAGGAATATATGATAGAAAAATATATTTAAATAACCAACTGCTTTATAAGAAAGATGTATATTACATATACCTGCATATGGCAGAAATGTGAATGTACAATATTTCATTTTATTTACATATAAATCCATATAAAATTTTGAAAATATTCTGAAAACTGAAATTTGAAGCTTGGTCATGTTAACTTTGAAGCTTTTTACATGTTGTATGCTATTAGATTCACTAAGACTACCTGAAATATCTCATTTCATAAGTCAAAGCTGAAATTTGAGTGTTTTATTGTTGATTCAGTACACCCATTTGATATAAAGTATAATAGATTTTTCAGCATTATTAAATCTGTGAAGGGAGAATGGGATTTGAACAGAACATCTTATAACTTTTGAATACAATGTAGACTGCAAATATTTTCTTTACACTTCATGAAAATCTCCTTAACACATAAAAATATGATTGTAAATAACTCCATGTTATGGCTACTAAAGGAATTTTGTACTTCACCTATTACACCTAAACATATGGTTTGTTACCCATTAAATATTATTATTAGTTATCGTAACTTTATATTCATGCACCCTAAGTATAGGGAATGGAATGTTATTGTATTTCCTATAATGTATACTCAGGGTATGCTTTTGTCATCTACTTCTGAAGGAACTCATTTAGCTATAGATAATGATCTAAAGTACTGGTATCAGTTGATATCTGATAATAAAGTTAAAAATCTAGATTTCTTAAAACAAGAATTTGATCTAAGAGAAACTTGCTGGTTAGAGGTTCAGACCTTTAGACACCATCTCATTAATAAAATAGATTTAATGTCTATAACTGTTAAAGAATCTATTCCAACACTGATTGATTACTTGATATTAAATTTACAACATAAAGTTTCTGATAAAGGTAAACTTTCATACATACATAAAGTTATCAGACAAGAAAATTTTACAGTGTAGATTCATACTGGAATTATTTCACTTCTATTAATGGGGACCCACCAAATCAACAAGATAAACAATATATATTGGGATCTGCTTATAGAACTACGTCTTCCATTGTCTGGAGACTTTATACATGGAAATTTTTACATAGATCTTTTTATACACCTTTGATGATGAATAAAAGAAATAATAAAGATAATCTGTGTAAGAGATATAATGTAGAAATTAATGCTGACTGGGCTCATATGTTTTATGACTGTATAAATTTGAAAGAATACTGGAAGTCAATTAATGAATTTTTGCAGGCTCTTTTTACAGATAATTTCATTATTTCTAAATCTCTTATATTATTCAACACACCTGTACCTCAAAGTGTTAAAAGGTTAAGCTTCCCTTGTTATGGTCTATTCTAGCAGTGGCTAGGAAAATAATAACTAGAAATTGGATTTCAGATACACCTCCTTCATTCAATGAATTTAAAAATGTTATGAATATAGTGTGCCATATGGAAATAAACACAATTAGGACTAGAACAAATAGAAAAACATCTTATTTTATTGTATGGGATAATTTACAAAATTTGTTAAAAAAATTTTAATTTCAATAGCATGGTATTTTAGTTTAATTAATTGATCTGATTGTAGTGGATGTCTTTGTAAATACTTTAGTTGTTTTGTTGAATATTATAATAATACCTATTTTTAATTACTTGTATAAAATTGTTATGATATTTCTCTTATATGTTAAAACAATAAACCTGTTTTGAAAAAAAAAAAAAAAAGACTTATTAACAAAAGGATTAAAGAGTTGTATTCACATAGAAAATTACTACATTGGCAAATAATCAACCAATTGAGAAACAAAGTGACAATTCACTATATCTGTTTGACTGAGAGAAAATAGGTTATTTATAGCCTTAGTGATTTGAATGTAGATAGTTTAACACTGTATTAACAGAGATAAAGGAGAAAAGAAAATGGAGGAGGAATAGGTCAGGTTGGAGTAGGGCAGTGATAGATGCATGTATTAAGCATGTAATCTTTTAGTGTTTTTTCTAACTGAGACTGTTAGAGATATACCTGTAAGGTATGAGGTAGCCAATATAATAAACTTCTTAACTACCTAGTTACATAAAACATTAAATCTATTTAAAACTTTATCTTTTGGAATTGAAAGGGAACATAGATCCATGAGAGCACCTTTAAAGGACAACTCACGCTACCTTAAATTATAGCCAAGTTCATGACTGTCTTAGAAAAAGATCAAATATTAAAACAGCATGATCCAGCCCACCTATTAAATAGGTGAACATGTAGTCAGATTTGACAATGATTATGCCAGTAAAGTAAAGAGTTAAAGAAAACCCTGTTTACCATTGATTAAGGAACTTAAAAAGAACACTAATAAAGCCAATTTGGTGTTTGCTGCAAAGATCAAATTATTTCTTTCTGAATAAACCAAAATATTTAGCATGCTGCAGGAGGCAACCACTTTTATTGACAGCAATAAAATCCTTAATAATACTGAAGAAATGAGGTGGAACGGTACATTCTTGAAGAGACAGAGTGAGCTGAATTCCTGAAAAACTGCTTTTAAAATTAAGAAAACTAAAACCAAATGACTTTCATTCTCTGATTGTAGGACTTTTATCTTCTAAAATAATAGATTTGCCGTTAAGTAAAAGCTTTGCACTGGACTTTAAGCTTCAAAACATATGCAAGTATGGATATATATTTTAACCTAAAACATTTTTCATAATGAGGAATATAAATGGTTAGTTTTACTGTTTTACTATATTTACAGTGAAAAACAACATGCTTCTTTTTACTAAACGTATAAGTGTATTTCTAGATGTTAAACAAATACTTCCTGTAAGAGATTATCATTAAATTATAAGCAACAGAATTTCTAACGTTAAGACTATATAAGTTTAGAATTGTATTTTATTTGTACAACTTTGCTTTGTGTGTGCATTGCTGTGTTAACTGAATGTCAGATTTACGTATTATGCTAAGTAGAACTGTTGACATACTGGTGATTTTGTTTTCTTTGTTCCTCAGTAGCACATTCCATTCACAGATCATTTATTAAGCAAATGACACTTAGAGAAAGCTTGGGAACAAATGAATTCCCTGTTTCTGTCAGAATGCTTGATTATTCTCACCTTGAGCTGCCCTGAAGAAAATCTAGGTTAAAATATCACTGATGTATGTGAAAAAAGAAATTATCTTTCTTTTTCTTGAAGCATGTATGTGAACAATCCACTCAAAAATAATGTTTTTCTTTACTTAGAAGGGAAGAATTGATAAGTCAAAAGGTATAGTAATGTTTTATAATGAGATATTGAAAACATATAAATTGCTTACATTGTGCATGTTAATAACTTATGCTGTAGAGTTATTAACTGTAACCATGCATATTAACTGTACATATTAATTGAACAAAGTAAAGTTAGATGTTTGTTACTGATCAGAACAGCTTAAAAAAACTAAGAGGAATGAGAAACTTACAGAGGAATTTAACAGATGCTGTGTGCTGTGAGTTGTCATTTTCAGACGTAGTCAAATTATGATGTCAGTATGTGAAGCCTATATCAAAGCAGCAGCTCACAATGGCTAAAATACACTCAAATTAAACAAGCAGGAATTCTTTTATATGTAGTCAAGATTACTTGCAATACTAGAATTATTAAGAATAGTAAACATTTTATGAATAATATGCAAATACATAAAGAATGACATATTTAAAATGTAAGATTAATAAAAAGCAGTATCAGTAAGTTAAAAAATATGTACACATAACTATAATATTTCATAGAGAGCTGATGGTTAGGTCTTTGATAGGAGACTTTAGATATACAAGCTATATAAAATAAGGTAAAATACTAGTAGGAATATATGATAGAAAAATATATTTAAATAACCAACTGCTTTATAAGAAAGATGTATATTACATATACCTGCATATGGCAGAAATGTGAATGTACAATATTTCATTTTATTTACATATAAATCCATATAAAATTTTGAAAATATTCTGAAAACTGAAATTTGAAGCTTGGTCATGTTAACTTTGAAGCTTTTTACATGTTGTATGCTATTAGATTCACTAAGACTACCTGAAATATCTCATTTCATAAGTCAAAGCTGAAATTTGAGTGTTTTATTGTTGATTCAGTACACCCATTTGATATAAAGTATAATAGATTTTTCAGCATTATTAAATCTGTGAAGGGAGAATGGGATTTGAACAGAACATCTTATAACTTTTGAATACAATGCAGACTGCAAATATTTTCTTTACTCCATAGAAATAGCAAGATATTCTCTTCAACCTCAGTAATGTGCATATGTATTATAAAGTAATTTAATAAGGTAAAAGATTTTAAAATATTTTGATATTTTCCATTTCAAGAGTGTTACATAATTGTAAGATATAGCCACTTGTACTTTAAAATTAATTTAGAGCTTTTGTTAGATCTATATCTGTCTTTTATCATGCTAAATATATATGTACATTTATTTCCCTTTTGTATTATAGTTAGTATGATAAGATTACCTGTCACCTGTAAGTTTGCAGATGTCTTTATCTCTTTAGGTCTCACTATGGTGTACTTATTTATTTAGAGATCTAGTTCTAATAATGTTGAATGAATGGATAATTTAGGAATATTTAATGGGCAATTTATACTACTATGGCATAAATAGGTATATAATATACTATTTGTTAGATTATTTAATATTTGTGATTGGTAGAAGAATGTTATTAAACTTTTTTGTAGTAATGAGGAAATTGTTTTAAATGATAAAATATATAACTAAATTAATCATCTGTTACTATTTTTGACCTATATATAATATTATATTATTTGTAAGTCACAGTAGCTTTCAGCTAGTTTTGTTTATGAATTTTAGGTGTCAGTAGGAAGAGTGATAGTATAGTAGTTTGTCTATTTGATATTCAAACTAGGAACTTTGCTAACCATGGTAGGCTGTGTTTTATTAGCAATATATACACTTAAAGTTGTAGACTTGTCTTTGTTGCTGTTATTTATGAGGTTTAGTAGTTTAGCTTGTAGAAAGGAAGAATTCAAAAAATGTGGGATGTTAAGATTATGGTGGAGGAATGCATTAGAGTCTTATATATAATTAAATTAATATAGTAGATTAATGTGTCATATTATCTTTTAAAAGAAATCTTTTACATACATAGCATGGATAGTTTTAATCTATTATCTATTAATGTAGATAGGTTAAACAATGGCAACAAAACCAAATCATTAATGAGATATCTAAAATTAAATAGAGAAGATAGTATATTCTTGCAAGAGATTAACCTGATAGATTAAGATACATAATATTTCAATAACTTAGTTATAAAATGCTATCATCTGCTTCTTTTACCAAAAAGAGAAGAGGAAAGGTATGTGATGTTTGGACCCCCGCATTAAAACATTCCATATCTAGATTTGTAACATTTTGAATACAGTCTGATGCTACTGTTATGGCCTAGTTAACAAGGCTTTATAATAGTTTATAACACTCAGCAAGAATAGCAAATATATATGACAATCATACAAAATTGTGCAGAAAATAACCTGTAATTAGACAGAACAAATTATTTGCATTACTGGTCTGAAATCTGGTACAATCCTAGAGAACTCATGTTAGCAAAGTAAACAAATTAAACACTGTCTGGAGAATAAAACCACCTTTAACAACAATTAACTGCATAAAACTGAATAAAACTTCAGATACGCTGAGTAAATCTTCAAAAATGCTAGCTAAATATGTTAACTTCTTATGTAAAATTCATGACTGATTTCATTGTTAACATGTTCAAAACTATTGTTAATTAAATTAATTATATTTAGATAATAAATAATATGTTAAATAAATTAACATTTACATATTAAAATGTTAAATATATTAAATTCCTATCTAAAATTGATAATTAAGATATTAAGTATTAAAATGCTTTTATTGAATTTAATTGAGGTCAAATAGTCTAGGGTCAAAACATCGGAGGTCAAACTGTCCAACAAATGTTCTCATAGACAATAAATGTGAATTTTAATATGGAAGTATATCCAATTGCATTGTGGTCAAACTGTCAGAGGAAAAACCTTCTGCAGTTAAATTATCTGAGGTGAAACTGTCCTGCTTCCAAGAAGAACTGCTATTCTTTGGAGAAAATGCACTGCAATGCCATAATCATGGAATCCATTATGGTCCCAAAGGAATGCATATATTTCTAATAATTAACTATAATGGCAACTCTATATGCTAGTTAATTTTTACTGGATCCCTGGAATAGTTGCAAGAGTGGCCTAAGATCACTTAAACTTAGCACTAAGTCATTGGAAGGGTAGTTTAATTTTAGCAGGGTATTTTAACTGCATATCCAGTTAGAATATTTTATTTATTTTATTTTTATTTTACATTTGTTGACCGGGATAGTCCATCTGGATGCATGTCCATTTTCAGCGGAGGCCCGGGGAGAAATGCTCCAAGCGTAAGCAGATACAGTATTACATAATACCAGCATTACATATTACAAACAGACTATTTACAGAGATTACATAAGTAAGCAAGTTAAACAAGTTCCACAGGTTACAGTTAATCCTGAGCACAAGTAGGATTAAATTAAATTACACAGTAAACTGGTTAACAGATTTTTACACATTCAAGAGAGAGTTAGCCAGGCTTAATACATTGACATAGCCAGTTAAGTGACAAATGTTGTTTGAGTCTAGTTTTAAATTGACCTAAGGTGGAAAGTAAGGTAATATCAGCTGGAAGAGAGTTCCAGGATCTATTTACAGAGTTTGCAAAGAGAGACTCATCGGCTGTGTTATTAATTTTGCTAGTCTGAATTAGTAGTTTGTTAGAGGGTCGAAGCAGTCTAGGATTGTTATAGGGGGTGATAATATTTTTAAGTTCAGGAGTATTGTCTGGATTATAGAGGATTTTATAGGCCATAATCAGTTGGTTATACTGGATTAGACTGGGTAGTTCAAGCCAACCAAGCTGATTTAGATTGATGCAATGATGTGTCCTAAAAGGTAGCCCAGTGGCAAACCTGGCAATGTGGTTGTAGCAAATTGAGAGTTTGTTAAGGACAGTCTTGTTCAAATTCGAGAGTAGAGGGGATGCATACAGAAGGGTTGAAAGACGGTGAGAGCAAGCTATTGCAATTTTAGCTGGAGGGGTTAGGAATGCTTTTACTCTGTAAAGTGACCCTAGTTTATTGATGTTTTTGATAGTTTGGTTAACATGTAGGTCAAATTTTAGATTATTGTCTATGATGACACGTAGTAGTTTTGTAGATGGGTCCGGGGAGATTATTGTGCCATCATTTGATTTTATGGTAAAGGTGAAAGCGGTAGACCTACGTGTTGGTGAAAATAACAGCATTTTAGTTTTTTGGGATTTAGGATCAGACGATGTTCAGAAAACCAGTTTTCTATTGTATTAAAGGTGGTCTGGGTAGCTGACCATAACTCTACTGGAGATGTGGCTGAGCAAATCACAGTAGAGTCATCAGCATATTGGATACAGCTGACTTTTGGGATGACAGTATGAAGGTCATTAATGAAGATGGAGAACAGCAAGGGCCCTAGTATAGAGCCTTGTGGTACTCCGAGGGTGTTAGGTAGAAGGTTAGAGAGTTTGTTCTGCCAGAGGACAGCCTGCTGTTGACCATTCAGGTAGGATTGAAACCATTGGAGGGCTCCAGTATCTAGAAAGAATGTTTGCAGGGTGTGGATTAAAAGTTGGTGATCAACCATATCGAATGCCTTGGAAAAATCCAAAAAGAGGGCTGAGGATGTATAATTATTGTTGTGATTATGGTTTATGGTGTTAGTAAAGGCTAGGAGGGCTGAAGTAGTGCTGTGATGAGGATGGAAGCCATGCTGAGTGTCTGCCATAAGGCGATTTTGGATTAGGTGGTGCATGAGTTGTCTATGAATACATTTTTCCATAATCTTTGCAAGTGGAGAGAGTATAGCTATTGGCCTATACTTGGAGAATTCAGTAGAGCTGCCTCCTTTGGGAAGTGGGATTACACAGGATATTTTCCAGATGGTGGGAATTTTAGCTTCTACTATGGTTCAATTGATTAGTATTGAGACGGGGTAAGCAATAGCATCAGCTGATTTTTGTAGGTACTCGGCAGGGAGTTGATCAGCAGAAAGTGTAGTGGGTTTTAATTTTTTGATCAAGGTATGGATAAGTGAAGTTGCGACTGGTTGGAAGCTGAACGCAAGTAGGTTTCTAGGGGTGCTACTTCCAGGACCAGGGGAGCTAGGTGGTAGTTGGCTAGCTACGGCTTGAATTGCCTCAGTAAAGAATCAGTTAAAACTGTCAGAAACATGTTCAGGGGTTTTATCAATAGTAGTAGCAGGGATTGGGGTTGAAGTTTGTCCAGGATGTAGTAAATTATTTAAACCTGCCCAAAACTTCTGAGGGTTATTTTGATTTACTGTCTGTAAATTACAGTAGTATTGTTTTTGTCTTGTAAAATTGATTTTTTGGTTTCGTTCCTGGATTGCCTGTATTTAATGTGATCTTGAGGGTCTTTAGAAGAATGCCATAAAGCCCATGCTTTGTTTCTAAGGGTAATTTTGAGTTTAGACTCTATAGAAAGCCATGGTGCAGTTTTTGCCTTGGTTCTCTTTGAATGAACAGGTGCATGCAAATCAAGGATCTCAAGGAATTTGTTGTTAAAGTATGCTATTGCTTCCTCTAAGGGGAGGTGTTTTAGAAAAGACCAATTACATGAGTTTAGTTCTTGTTGGAATTTGGCAGGGTCAAAGTTTTTACTGTTTCTAACCTTTCCGAGTAAGGGTTTTTGGGAATTAATGGTTTTGTGCTTAATTACATATGTGAGAAGGTGATCGCTTAGGCCATTAAGGAGGGTACCAGAGGTGTACAGTTGGGGCTGATTGTTTACGAGTACCCAGTCAAGTATACTTTCCTTTTGGTTGGGTTTACCTATCCTGGTAGGGGTGGATATGATTTGTGCAAATGCATGCAGGTTAATATGGGTGGTTGGGGATTCTAAGGAACAGGTGTCCCAGTCTATGTTAAAGTCTCCAAGTAGTAGGGTTTCTTGGGGGTAGTGACAGATTGCCAGTGCAGGATATCTTCAAATGTAGATATATTGTTACCTGGGAGAATGTACATACAGATTATATTAATGCATTTATTTTTATTAAGTTGCAATTTGGTGGCAAGAATCTCTGAGTTATTAATCTGAGGAGGTTGTATTACATCTATGGTGACATTCAACTCAGATTTATAGAGCACAGCTACCCCACCCCCCTTCCTCGAAGCATGATCCAGCCTGTGTATGTTGTATCCAGGTGGTAACACTTCATTGTCTTTAGTGTTAGGTTTTAACCAGGTTTCAGATAAACAGAGAATCTCAGGGGAGTGTACATCCAGAAGTGCATGCAAGTCATGTACCTTGTTATTAATGCTTCTAATATTGAGATGACAGACTAGGAGAGAGTTAGTTGGCCTATTAATTGTAGGTTTGTAGCTTAGATTACAAGTAGAGGGGGTATGTGTATCTGAAGTGAGTGGGCCAGGGTTGGGGTGAATATCACCACCAAGTATTAGGTTGAGTCTATACTTGGTGATGAACTTCAGGAATTTGTTTATTAGTTTGTGGTAGTGTTTGGATCTAGAGCTAATGTGCCTGGGGTTGGGATGTTGATAGACTGAACAAGATGTTGGATAGGATCTGGTACTGTAAGTATGGTTGAAGGTGGAAGGATTTACAGCTGGGGTGATAGTATGGCCTTTTGGGACCTGAAATCCCATGAGAAACTGGTTTTCATACAAGGTAAGGAGGTATGGCGTGAACAAGAGGGGTAGTAAAGAGGAGTACATCATTATATGTGATTCAGCTAGTGAGTGAAGGAACTGTTTTACCTGGTGATGCAACACCAGAAGATAGAGTGGTGAGGTAAAGGTACTGGAAGGGGGGTGGGAGAATGCCAGATGAAAGCTAATAGGTGCTATTAAAATGTAGGTAGTAGAATGGGGGTGGGTGGAATTATCCCAGATGAAAGCAGATAGGATCAAGAAAGTGGGGGAGTGGCTATAGTACTATAAATCTAGAGATACTGGGGCAGGAGGAAATTGGGGGCAGGGAGGGGAGCGAAGAGAGCCCGAGCGTAGCGAGGGCAAACGTAGCGGGGCTATTGCAGTTTACAAGGTTTCCTAAGGTGTCCTAAAGCTATAAGGTAAGTATTACAGCTCTTAATGTAAGAGTCAATTTACTTCAGTTACAGGGGAAGGAGGCAACCACTCAAGTAGAAACAAAGAGCCCTATGGCTGACCAATATGGTGACCTGCTTAATTACAAAGCACTGTAAGTGAAAGCTTAACAAATGCTTTTTGTGTGTAACCTACTCTGTTTAAATGTTGAGAGAAACTGATTGCAGTCCTGTAGACACAGTTTTGTAGGGAACTGTAGAGTTCAATCTGTTTAAATGTTGAGAGAAACTGATTGCAGTCCTGTAGACACCGTTTGTAGGGAACTGTAGAGTTCAGTCTGTTTAAATGTTGAGAGAAACTGATTGCAGTCCTGTAGACACCGTTTTGTAGGGAACTGTAGAGTTCAATCTGTTTAAATGTTGAGAGAAACTAATTGCAGTCCTGTAGACACCGTTTTGTAGGGAAATGTAGAGTTCAAACTAAGTCACACCAGGTCAGCCAAGGG
This sequence comes from Protopterus annectens, assembly GCF_019279795.1. Taxonomy (NCBI): domain Eukaryota; kingdom Metazoa; phylum Chordata; order Ceratodontiformes; family Protopteridae; genus Protopterus; species Protopterus annectens. Next base: position 691,320,189 of record NC_056741.1, read on the forward strand.
GGGAAGAGAGAGAGAAATCTTAAGCACCTTAAGCACCTAGATTTGAAAATATACAAGTGAACAGAAGTAATCTGAAATACTGATGTCAGCTAAAGCACTAAATAGATTGATTTCTAAAAATAATTCAGTTGATTTACTAGTAAAAGCAGAAGATAAGTCATTGTTCTTCACTCATTATTCTTATGGACAGGGGATACAGACTAGAATTGATAGGATTTAGGCCTCTATAGGTTTACTCAATAAAGTGAATTATTTTAAAACTATTTCTATCCTTTATATGATCATAATACATAAATATTAATACAGTAATGAATATAAGGACATGTAAGGTTATTTAGAATCACAGTATATATATATATATATATATATATATATATATATATATATATATATATATATATATATATATGGTCCTTCACATGGTCGACTTTTCAGAATGTTTAAGATCATATGGCCAAGACCATATGATTCACATTCAAAATGTTGACCATGTGGAGCCAGCATCTCTGTATAGTGTGGAATATCTTCCACACTGTAGTGCAATCTCGAAGTTGGTATACTTAAGTTCCGGGGGGGGGGGTGAAGGTATTGTTGTGTTTTTTTTTTTTTTTATTATTCCATAGTCGACATTTCAAATGTTGATCATCTGGACTCAGCCTTATGGTCTTTATAAATACGCACACAAAAAAAAAACTTAATACTAAGGGCAATGCTGCTAGGCAAGGAAAGGAGTCTAAACAAAAAGGCTCTGACTGAAAAAAATGCAGTTCAGCCAACATGTCATGATCAAAACCTTAGTCGTAAAAATGCCTTATGGAGAGCCCTGAAAGCTGCAACCTCAAAGAGGCTGGTTCATGCTGCACCAAGGAGCACCCCGACACCTCCCCCAGCACAGAAAGGTATCCATATTTATCAAAGACACCAAACCCAAAGACTGGTGGCAACGAATCACAACGTGGAGACCATCCAGATCCAAGGAACCCAAGGCAACCACACTCTGCAAGACAAGACATGTTACAGAATTAACAGGGGTGCCATGCACCCCTCACAAGACCTCTGGCTGAAAACACCAGAGGGGATACTGGAATCCACAACACCATAAAAATCTAGTGGCCTTCCATCTATCAGAAATACATCATACTACTAACTCGCTCCAGGAACCCTAAGATACCCAACACTTTCATGGCATCTACAAACTCAAATGCCTACTCCTAGCCCAACCATCCTCCATTCCAGGAGAAAATACAACTTCCATGCATCATAGAAAACACATGGGAGGAAATCATCATGAACATGAAGGGAGATCCTCACTTCAACTGCAAGATCACAACCAATCTCGCCTGGAGGTCCTCATCCCACCCCCACCTGAAATAAAAAAAAAGACCACAGTAAAGTAATCTCGAAACCCCGAATAACTTCACTAGACTAAACTTCACTTCGGTAAGCCTTTTGTGGTCCTCTAAGGCGAGAAACGGTACTCGCCGCTGAATGCAAACGACGGAAAAGCCTTCTACCAGCACCTGCAGGCTTACAAATGCCTGCGCAAAAAACAAAGAATCCCTGACTCTTAAAGGCAATCCCAAACCCAACAAAGACTGGACAGACATACAACTAACACAAAAAAAGGGAAGCTACTACACATAACAGGCAAGAGCAAAAAAGGTGAAACTACAAGAAGAAATGATCACTAGTTAAAAAAAACTAAGAGCCCTCATAAAAATCATCCAAAGCAAATTTTTAGCAAAAAAATAGCTAAAAACAAAAAGAAAAAATCAAGGCCTTCTTTAGCTATGTTAGAAACCTGGGCTTTCCACTCAGATATGCTCAGAACTAGTTCAAGATATGTTGAAGATGACTGATCCTACAGACATTGCATACACTACTGGCTTGCCAACACAACCACAAACTTTCCCCTCCCCTCTCCCCTCCCTAGATATTCATATATCCCAGAGCAGCCCCCAGCCATCTCCAAACGTAGCGAGAACTCTCTCCTCCTCAAAAAAAAAACACAGCATCCATGGGATGTGATGGTGTCCTGTGCTGTGTGCTCCAACGAACTCAGGAATTAAACCCACAGCTAGGACAGCTCATAGTCTTACCTCTGGATATGTACCCAGGGGGTACCAGGGAGTGGCGGGTCCAACTACAAAGCGGTGCCTCACACCGGCCCCTCAATCCGACCCACGTGGCTTGACAGGTAGCTTCTGCAAAAGCCATATCTGGGATCATAATGAGGATCATAAATAAATAAATATATATATATATATGTATATATATATCTATATATATATATAAATATATATATATATATATATATACATATATATATATATATATATATATATATATATATATATATATATATATATATATATATATATATATATATATATATAAAATGATGAAATTAAAAGAACTTAAGGAACAAATCAAGGATTTTCTATCTTTGAATGATAATGGTCAGCTTGTTAAAGTTATACTATGGGACTCCTTAAAATGCATATTAATGATAGAATGGGGGTGTTGGTCTAGTAGTAAAATGAAAGAGTGGGATAAAGAGTTGTTAGGAAAACAAGATAAAATACACAAAGCAAGGTTTGAACAACAAATAGAGTAATTAGACAATACTGAAGTAATTAAAAATAATGACAAAATATCAAACAGTTTTAATGCATAAAGTGGAAATAGCTTTAGAAAAAATAAAATTGCCCAGTCATGCAATTACTTCAAAAAATCTACATAGATTAGCTAACAGAAGTGAGATGTTAAGTAAAAAGACACAAAACAATAATATTCAAAATCCTCACACTAACAAGCTTACTTCAGACATACAGGAAATGGTTGATATTTTTCATGAGACTCTTAATAAAGATAAAAATAATAATCCTGATGATTACAAAATTGACAATTATTTAAAGGAAAAATGCTATTAATAAACTTAATGACCAACAAATATCTCTGTTGAATAAGCCTATTACCCTGACAGAAGTTATAGAAGCTTTAAAAAAATGCAAAAAAATGATAAAGCTCCAGTGATAGATGGTTAAAGAGTGGAATTACATAGTCTGCTTCTATTAAATATTTTAGAATTACTGAGTGATGTTTTCAGGATAATTCAGAGTGACAAAATAATTATTTCCTCATGGAAATTTTCTGTAATCTGAACTATACTTAAAGGAAGGATAATAAGCTTTTTTTTCATATAGACCTATTTCATTATTACATGTAAAATATTTACTTCAATTTTTGCTACAAGATTAATAAATATAGTAGATAAATTAGTTAACCAACAAAAATACCACTCACAAAAGGAGAAGTAACTGAGGAACTATTGCAAAACACACTTAATAAAAAATTACCTAGGCAAAAGAAATGCACAGAACAAGTTATTTGAGTACTTTCATTCTTTAATTGTAAGAACTTCATCAGAAATGAGAAAACTGAAAAGTATTCTTCCATAAATACAGTAAAAACTGCCAATCACACTTAAAACATTAAATCAAATGTCCAGCAAGGAATGCAACCCAATAACAAAATCTTATTTGTTTTCAAAAAGCTAATAAAAATTTAAAGGACCTATCTGGTTAAGAGGAAGTAGAGCTTAAGGCATTCAAATAGCTTAATAGCCTTATGGAGAGGAGGAGGGACTGGTTCACCTACACCACCTAAAGGAACAGATATTGTTAAGGCTCTGATTAAAGCCAGGCAAAACTCTACATCTAGGATTAAGTAAACTTCAGTAAATGCAGTAAAACAAAAGAAAATCATACTTTAAAAGGTATGCAGATAAATAAAAAGGAAATGTTCAAAATAAGCAATTCATTGATGTGCCAAAAAGAGTTTTATAGAGAATTGTGAAGCTAAGCAAAAGGAATAGAAAGCCACACAAAAAAAGAAGAAATAGACAGATTTTGGAGACATATCTAGGAAGACCTTATAGAACATAACAAAGATGATGAATGGATGGAAGACGTAAAAGAAACAGAAAAAAGTTCAAATGTACAGTATATGAAATTGGATGATGTAATGACCAGAGAAACTGAGACAAAATTAAAAAAAGCTACTAAATGGAAAACCCCAAGCCTAGATGCAGTACTTAACTTCTGGCTAAAAGTATTAATAGCTTTACATGAATATTTAGCCCTGAGTAATAATTACTTATATGCACACCCTGAACAGACACCAACCCAATTAACAACAGGAAAAACTATACTCCTCTTTAAGAGTGTACCTGTAAGCTATCATAAAAGCTATAGACCAACAACTTGCCTTACGATGACGTATAAACTATATACTGTAATTGATGCTGACATAGTTTATAGTTATTTAGAAGAAAACTCAGTCATAGCAATAGAGCAAGGGGGTAACAAAAGACAGTCATATGGAGCAAAGGATCATTTTTTGTTAAACAACGTCATAATGGAGAATTTAAAAAGAGGGAGAAATATAAGTAGCCATGGATAGACTACAAAAAAATTGACAGTAGCCTACATGCATGGATAAAGGAGTGCTTACAGATGTATAAGATACACCCTGGATTGATCAATTACATTACAGTGACCATGAAACAGTGGCAACCCTCTTTGCAGCTAAGCCATGATAAAGGACAAATTATTTTCCTAGGGATAAAAATTCAAAGAGGGATATTCCAGGGTAACTATTTGTCACCAACTGCCCTTTTGTCTTGCCCTTAAACCATTAAGATGTCTACTTAACAGATGAGGTCATGGTTACAATTTGGATTCCAGATAACAAAGTGTAGAAACTGTTCATCTTCTTCTTGTGGAGGATTTAGAACTGTATAGTTCATCAGATGAGGAACTGACAGCACAATTGGAAGTGGTCAAAACTTTCTCAGATGATAAAAGAATGTCATCTGGTCTTGGTAAATGTGGAAAAGCAACAATTAAAACAGGAAAGTTGCAGCACCAAGGCAATATCAGTCCGGGACATGAATGTGAAATAAAGGAACTTGAGCAAAATTGATGAAGGATCGACAATAAAACATGAACAAATGTGAACAAAACTAAATAAGAAATATATTAAAAGACTAAAATTAATACTGAAAGCAGCCCTGACATCTAGGAACAAAGTCCAATCTATAAACCTATTTGTTCTTCCTGTTCTAACTTACAGTTTTCGGGTGACTTGACTGGCCTCAAAAGGTATTAGATCAGTTAGACAGATAAAACAAGAAAAATGCTTTACACACATCAAATTATATATAAAATCAGTGTATATCAAGATTATATATTCCTCATTCTGAAGGAAGTATGGGGCTGCTCTAAACTGATTACATGTATAGATCTGCAATAGTATGGCTGACCTCACCAGATCCAAACAATATTGAAAGTTTTGAAACATGAAAAGAACAAATCTAAGATGACTTCCCCACTTAGTTTAGCAGAAGCATATCCATGTCAAGTGGGAATGAAAAACAAACAAGAAGTAGACATAAATCAGGTGGCAAATGAATGTGCCAAAACAAAATAAAAAAAAAAAAAAAGAAAAGAAAAAATATAAAAAGAGGTATGCGAGGAGAAGGCAATAAATGAGGAAATGGCATAAGGACAGAAAACTTCTCAAGCAACCTCATGTCATCAGGATCTAAGGTGAACTTAAACCAAAAGATAAAAGGTTAATATTAATGGCCCAGGATAGTATACTGCATACATATTGGTTTGCAAAGTCTATTGAACATGTGGGAGAAACAGATGCAGATTCTGTAAAGAGAAATGGAAACAGTCACACATCTTGTTGCTGGGTGTGATACATTAATGTCAGAGGGCCTGTATACTGAAAGCCATAATAATGTGGCAAGACTGTTGCATTGGGAATTGTGCAAGCATTACAATACTGAAGTAGATGAAAAGCACTCAAAACATGAGCCACAAAGCATTAATGAGAATGATGCATCTTTTTTTTTCCAGAGCACAGCTTGAATAGTTATATGTATATAAATATCTACATCTATATCTATATTTACACACACACACACACACACACACACACACACACACACACACACACACACACACACATATATATATATATATATATATATATATATATATATATATGTTTAGAACTGTCTATATCTATATGTACTCTTTTAGAGCTGCTATTTAAGCTAAGAATGATCATGCTTTGTAAATTGTTTGGTATAATTTAACTATGTATGACTTGCCAATTACTATTCACCATTGAAGGTATTGTTTCATTATTCCTTCTTACAATTTATTTCTGCTTAATTCCTTTCTTTTCTTTTTTTTTTTGTTTGTTTGTTTATAGTACTGAAAATGTGATGATGCCAGTATGTACACTGAACAAAACAGAAGTATGAATCTGAATGAATGTCCCTTCATGTGACATTAGACTCATTTTGTTTACTGTTGCTGTGGAGTTACAGATGAACTTGTTCACTAAACATATTTGCAGAACAAGGGGATTTCTACATTCCTTGTTAAAAATGAATTCAGCATAGAATAGTATGCCTTTTGCATCATTTCACTATGCACTGTACCCAATCCATTCAGGTACATTTCTAAATCACTAAAACTTCCCTGCAGTTGTCGTCATATCTTTCTTAAGCATTTTTTCTTTCCATTGTGAGACTGTAATCAGCTGATCAGCATTCATCTGAGACTCCCCTCCAATCACTTAAATTCCATAAAGCTGGCTGCTACTTTGGACCGTTACCTCCTATGGCATCATGCAAGGCTTGGGCATAGACAGCACTGTTTGGATTGCTATTGTAACCCATCTAGCTCGGTCAGTAGAATATGATACTCATGATCTCAAGTTCATGAAATTGTGACCCTTGCTTGGTAACTCCCTTTTTCTGGCATTTGGTGTAGAGGGTTAAGGCTTTGGCAAAGATTCCAATTCCTCCCAGTTCTTGTTTGCCTCTTAAACAGGTTTATCTCACAAACACAATGGTACAGGGTTTGAATCTCCTCTCTGAAGGGGAAATTAGCTAGGCTTAAAATGGCCCACAGGGATAGCTCTACTGCCTATCTATGAATAAAGTTAGCTCTGCCTTTGCTTTTTATTGTAGTAAGTATAGTAAGTAAAAGTGTTTAGTTGCTTCACTGCCTTTTACTTGTTAGAGATAGTCTAGAGCTGAGGGGTCTGAAACCCAACCCTGCTATTCCCACACCAACTCACTCATACTGCTAGATACCTTTTGCTTGAATGGTCAAAAATGTCAGTTTTCTGGTGGAGTGGCACAATTTATTCCTTTAAAATGGTTGTCCATAAGTACCTTGGCCATTTACTGAGCAGTCCTAAGATATAATCATATCAGTTATTCTGATCTATGTCTTCTTCCTTTTGATTTTCAAACAAAGAAAAGTGCTGCACGGAAGCAAGGACACACAAAACACAATTTATTTAAGCACATTCTTCTCAAACAGTAATAAGACTTCCTCAGATAACCATAAGTTCAAGAACCAAATTAAATATACTTGTAAAAATCACATGACTATAATTAGCCCTACAATTACACTTAAAACTACAATACAACAAAATATCAACATCCTAAAAATAAAAAATAAACAGACAACTATGTATATAAACATCACAAAACATTTGATTACTATCTACAGTGTGCTCTTAATTTCAAAATACAACCAATAGATGCCATCTGATTAAGCCCTGGCCATCCTACTGCTTTTAGGTGCAAAATCCAGTATAACTCTCTTATAGGTTCATAGGTTCATAGGTTAACCTATTAACCTATGAACCATCTGATTAAGCCCTGGCCATCCTACTGCATTTAGGTGCAAAATCCAGTATAACTCTCTTCTCTCTAAACATAACTGCCAGGGACCAACCATAGTATTTTCCTTTACTTGTTCAGTGACAATAAATTTAAAATGATGCCCAGAATAATCCAACATATGCTTAAATAAGGCATTAGTCAATTTTCTTCCCCTAATTTCATAGGTATGTTCATAAATATGATTATTCAGTTTAAGCTCCATTTTACCTATATAAAATGCAGGGCAACACTATCACAATGCCTCATAAACTACCCCAACACTATTACAATTAAATCTACCTTTTCTTTTCATCTGATGCCCATTGATATCAAATAATTCTCCAGTACTAATGTACGGGCAAAAATTACAACACCCACATTTGCTCATAAGGTTAGGTTTACTATGGTCCTTAAGATTGATGGGTCTTTCCACCAAATCTTTCAAATTATAACCTCTTTTATATACAATTAAGGGCTTAGCATTTATTTTTTGCCTAATTACCTGATCTTCAACCAAAATAGTCCAATTTATAAAAACTATATTCCTAACCTGGTCACAATCGGCCATAAATGTAGTAACAAAAGAAAGCCTAAAATTGTTCACTACATTATCATTTTTAGCAACATTATCATTAGTAATGATATCACCCCCTAAGTACTCTCGGGGTCCATACAAACCAGGAGTAGTTAAAATAGGAGCATAAACACCCATTCTCCTCTTATTTATCACTTCCAATTGGATTCCTTTGGGACCTGGTTACATTTAATACACTCCACCAAATAAGCATTCTCACTAATGGTTTTTGGATGCCTTTCTTCATCCCAATTGTTATTTTTGGATGATGAATTTACTACTGCAAACAGGGCAGTGGGTGGTTTAACTATTTTAATACAGCAACTGTCCCAAAAACTGGATTCTCTGGCTGCTGAAAAGCAACAACATTATTCTGCTGGGTCAAGGAATCTAGCCTTGCTTAAGCTGCCTCCTAGGAGGAAAAACTGCTCTATAAGTTTGTTAGTCCCAAGACATAGCAGTGAGTGTGTCAACATTACACCAGTAGTCAATCCAGCTATTGTTGGTTCAAATTTAAATGACTGACTCCATGAGAGTGTTGCTTTTTCTAAACCGATGGTCTCATAAATTAATAGAACTTGAGGGATAGCTTGTACTTGAATTATTACAAACTTCTTAAAGTCTGTAAAGTGCAAACTGAGAATGCTTATTTGCTGGAGTGTATTAAATGTAATCAGGTCCCAAAGGGGCTGAGAATGTGGAAGGTTCCAACAGGTTTGTAAGGGATTCGCTCTTTCAAGAACTGTTAAGTTTATTTGACCATTACGGTTGCAAGTACATGGAAGTACTCGTTAAACACAACACCAAATTGATTGAGGGACTTATTAATGAAATTGAAGAGCTGGATGTAGTAATTACATCAGACATGTTGTTCAAGCAACATCAGGTTGAATATCATCAGATTTTTAGAAATGTTGACAATTATATTATTAAAATAAGAAAACAGAAAATAAAAAAAACCTGAGTAGGACTTTAATGAATATTCATCAAATAAAGCCTATCCCAATCCACTTCCTTCTCAAGAATGGGGCCATAGATTTGTTGATTAGGCTAGTCCAACCAATGATACCAATGGAGCAATTAATATTAATGAGGCTGTTCAGCTGAAGATGACAGAAACGCCCCTTTAGATCAACCGGCCTTATGTCGTTCAGAGAGAATAAGGGCAAAACAATAGAATCAATGCCATTATTGGACTCAGACACACTCCAATTATTTTTGGAATCATCCCTGTCCCTCTCAGATATCATTTCATCAACCACAGAGAGGCAGTCAGAATCAGAACCAGTACTGGAATTAAGGAATACAGAATTATTGGATGAAGTGACTTTAAATACAGCACACATCATTACTAATATGACTGGGGATTTTAAAGTCTTTAATTACAGCTCAATGTTGCTGGATTCAGGTGTGGCAAATTTATTTTCAAAGGGATTTACTTTTGTTCCAGTGGTAAGGACTGATCTTTCCAATGTTTTAATTAACTTAACCCTTTTTGTAAGGAAGCTCAACCTTAATATTATGTTGAATAATACATATGGTGATACAATGATGGACTTTTGGTTCCCTAGTATGTGTAATCCACCATTGTATCCTACTTTATTATTGTTTGAGAGATTATGTGAGTTGAGTGTGAGACATGTATTAAATAAATATGGGTGGGTTCGTGAGCCATTTAATTTGAGTCTTGAGGAAAATGACATTAAAAACTCTCAGGTTGATGAAAATTAGAATTATGCAGCATGACAATGGGGGGGGGTAGTGATTATGGACTTTCAAGGTTATATTAGTAAAATGTATAATATATTGTTCAGTGACACATATAGCCAAATTTCAAGAAATGAGATTAATATTGCATTCAGGAGGATTGGCACTCAACTGAGTGACATGTTTTTGAGCAAGATATTTCTTTGTCTGAATTTAAGGTTTTGAAGGTGACTAATCCTGTTATTCCAACCATATTTGGGTTGCCCAAGTTACATAAAAATTAGTAGATCTACCCATGCGTCCAGTTCTAGATGCCCGGAATTCTATTACATCAACGTTTGCTGTTTTTGGAAACAAAATTAAAGGGTCAATTGAAAGATGAACAATATCTATGTGTGGAATCATGGGACTTTTTGAGCGAGTGTAGTAAGTTAAGATTTGAGGAGGCTTATGTGTTTGTGGCTGTTGATGTAAAACACCTATTTTCAGTGATCCCACATGAAGTGGGCTTCAGCTGGTTCCAGGATTATTTGTTTAAGAAGGGCCTACAACAGGACAAAATTAATTTATATGTGGAAATGATGGAACTTGTGTTGAATAATAACTTTATTTTCTTTGATGAACAATTTAAACAAGAAAAAGGTGTTGCAATGGGTACATACTGTGGCCAATTATATGCGAATGTTATCAGATGTGAATGGGAATATAGATTTTTGTTTCAACATGTGAGTTTTCAGGCTTGTGAACTATATTTAAGGTACCTGGATGATATTTTTATTGTCTGGAAGGGTGGCAAAAATAAGAAGGATACCTTTCTGGACTACCTAAACAGTACCACAGAGTTTTTGAAATTCTCTTATGTGGTTAATGACAACTATATAAGTTATCTACATGTTAAATTGGTTAACAATTTGGAGAAATGTAGGTATGTTTCTATGATTTATAGGAAACCTATGTATTCTCATTAATTTCTACATTTTAATAGTTCCCACCCCAAGCCCCAAATAAAAGCTGTGTAAAGGGGCAACTTGTCAAGGCCACATGGATGGTATCCCTTTATGATGATTTTTTTGACTGAATGTGCCCTTCTGGAAAAGTATGTTTTTTAAAAGGGAATATCCTGTTGATTTTGTGAAGGAGATCAAACTGGAAGTATTAAATAAGAGGAGACTGGGTTTTTATGCACCTATTTTAACTAATTCTGGGTTGTTCAAACCCCAAGAGTCCTTAGGGGGTGATATCATTACTAACGGTAATGTTGCCCTAAATGATAATGTAGTGAACGATTTTAGGCTTTCTTTTGTTACTACATCTACAGTCGATTGTGACCAGGTTAGGAATATAATTTAAAAAAAATTGGTCTATTCTGGTTGAAAATCAGGTAGTTAGGCAAAAAATAAGTGCTAAGCCTTTAATTGTATATAAAAGAGGCTATAATTTGAAAAATTTGGTGGCAAGATCCATCAATCTTAAGGACCATAGTAAACCTAACCTCAGGAGCAAATGTGGGTGCTGTAATTTTTGCCTGTACATTAGTACTGGAGAATTATTTGATATCATTGGGAATGAGATGAAAATAAAAGGTAGATAATAGTGTTGGAGTAGTTTATGGGGCATTAGGCCAGTGTTGCCTCTCATTTTATATAGGTAAAATGGAGCATAAACTGCAAAATAGTATTTATGAACATGCCTATAAAATTAGGGGAACAAAAATGACTAATGGCTTAGTTAAGCATATGTTCAATTATTCTGGGCATCATTTTAAATTTATTGCTATTGAACAAGTAAAGGCAAATCCTAGGGATGGTCCCTTGCAGTTATGTTTAGAGAGAAGAGAGTTATACTGGATTTTGCACCTAAAAGCATTAGGATGGCCTGGGCTTAATGAGATGGCATCTATTGGCTGTATTCTGAAATTAAAAGCACAGTGCAGATAATAAAAGGTTTTGTGATGTTTTTATATATATATATATATATATATATATATATATATATATATAGATATAGATATAGATATATATATATTCACCTGTTTTTATTGTTGATATTTTGGTGTATTGTAGTTTTAAGTGTAACGGTGGGCCTAATTAAGGTTGTGATTTTTACAAGTATATTTAAGGGTGGTTCTTGAACTTATGGTTATCTGAGGAAGTTTTACTATTGTTTGAGATGAAAGCATGTAAATAAATTGTTTTTTTGTGTTCCCTTGCTTCAGTGCAGCACTTTTTTAAGTGTTTGTGTTTTTTATTTATTTTTCCTTTTGATTTATTCTTAGTCATTTTTACACTGTCGCTCCTGCCATGTCAAATGCATCAATGTTAGGTAATATTGATTGTTATACAAGTCTATGAAACAGTTACCATGACAACTACAGCTTAAAATAACATAAACTCAACTGATAAGTCAAAGAACATAAAATGATATCATACCTCTGTAATGAAACAAATATGTTCCCTTCAGTTGAATCCTGAGTTTTGGTGAATAAATCAGATATTCTGTGGATCACAGGAGCCTGACTGAAAATGGAAGATATTGCATCACATATTATTTTTGTAATTAACAGCCATTACAAAGCCATAATTCAGAAAGCAGAATAGCAGGAGCAGCTCTTCTGCTGATAAATAGTCAAAATCATGTTCATTGCCAACTCCTTTAATATAATTGATGATGTCCTCCTGTGACTAACATGTGAGTAACTTGCGAGGAACAAACTCAGACTCAGGATTGCCTTTATAGGTAAACCTTAAACCAGTGCTTCACACTCTGCCAGTGCAACCATTTATTTAGGCATTATATATTCACAGTTCTAAAATACTATCTTATAAGTGACCTAAATCTTCAATGGGATGCAAGTCTTCAGTAGAATTCAATCGACTCCTTCATTGATCTTTCCTTTATCAAACTTGTAGATAAACCAACTAGAAGCAATCCATAATTTGATAAACTCACCATTCTAGAGGGAATATATATATATATATATATATATATATATATATATATATATATATATATATATATATATATATACACACACACACACACACACACATATATATATATATATATATATATATATATATATATATATATATATATATATACATACACCAGTCAATCAAAGAAAAGCCTCTTCATTATACATAATGGACCAGTAAACAGTGAATATTGTACTTTGTTCACAGTATTCTCAGCTATTGCACAAAAACTACATAGAGAGAGTATAAAATACACTGATTTCAAATCACAATAACAACATTGATTTTGAAACATCATAGCCAGGCTACATTAGTCTTGTGTTATGTGCAACATTGCTTCAAAACATATATTAAATGTGCTTCTTTTTCTACTCAATGAACTCTACCCTCTCAAACCAAATTTAATGTGCAAAAAGGGCACTGGATCTGTTTATATCTACAATTCAACAAGCCCTCATCCATCCATCTATCCATATATCCACAACCCTTTTTCCCAATTTTTGCACATGGGGTTGGGTTGTCACTTCAACAGTGATGATCATCTAGACCCAAGGTTTACACCCCCGGGTGGCTAGCCCTGTCGTGATAATTCTTCCACACCACACTCCTACACACACTCATACCTATTGCCAAGTTAGTGTGTCCAAACCACTAATCAGAAAATAGCTTACATTAAGCACAAATGTAGCAACAATCCAGAGTACTGTAGACAGTGCTGTTTATTGAGGAACTACTGTAGAAAGAATAGAAACAAAGTTAGGGTTAACTTTCCTAGTCAGAAACAATTAACTTTGGTCCCAGAAATGTTCAGAACTGAGAAAAATAATCTCACAGGCACAGTAAAGCAGCAAGAAACATTAACCTTTATTAACAAAGGAAAGCAGATGACAAAGTCAGTAGAGTTGTACTACTTTGCATTTTTTTCTATCAACATTCAGGCACATTGGTAAAGACAAAGAACCACCCTAGTGATAAAAATGAATAGAATGGATTTGGCTACACAGCAATCTTTCAAAATACAATAGTTTCTATTCTAAAAAAAATCAATGAATGACATTAGGAATTATCTTATTTTGGTCAAGCTGAAACTGAAGGGCTGTACTAAAAAATTTTAAAGGACACCTATATTGTAAATACAACATTTTATTTTTCCAGAGTGTCTTTCTGTCTACAAAATTATATCAACATTGCCACATGTAAATGTTGCATAAATTAGTTTCATAGGTAGTTACAGAATGCATTACATGAGACCACAGAGGAGTCTAGCCCAATTTTTAAGTTTCCCCTGACACTACTTGGTTAAGCATCTTGCTTAAGGTCACACAGTTTGCCAATGAAGGCTGGGTGAATGAAGCCCTGTACCACAGGAAGAAGGACATTCACAGCTCATAGCTATGATCCTCTGCACTGACTGCCAGATTGTGGCATTTCAATGCTATTCTGATTGATTCTCACTTTTTATGTTTTTTGGGCTTGGGAATATCTTGTATAGCTAGAGCTCTGCTCATAAGTCTACTGAATTAATAATGACCCATATTTCTGTTATTTACATATGAATTCCCTCCCGATCTTATCAGACATAAACCCTAGACATCTTTGCAAATTCATTGTTCTTTCAATATGTGGTCTTAATGTGAAGAAGGGAAGACACAATTCATAGAACTAGAGCTGATTCTACCTTTTCAAACAATTTACTTTTAGGTATTGTTTTTAGCTGAACAAGAAAGGACAAGGAACACAAGCAAGGAACTTTCACTGAAAGAAAGTTTCAAATACTGTATCCAGAAATTCTCTAAGTAAGCATTGATTTTGACAACTGCAGTTATAAGGAAATGTAAAGATCCTGCATTGAAAGGTGAGAATTTCATCTTTTTAAGACACAGGAGGTACTTTAGGAAAAGAGATTTTACTGTTTTAGCTAATAGCTTTAGCTAAGTCAGTAATTAGGCTAGGTTTACATTCACATAGTCGGAAATCAAAATAACAATCGTGCTTCTGTGTGATTCAAGAGTGCGAATTAGAAACCTTGAAATTCTCTGTAGTTTGAAAATCAGAAATCTCAGAAAGCAGATTCACTGACTTTCGAACAACAAAGTCAAATACACATCATAATGCTGCATCTGCCACACCCCCCTACTTTAATATACTAACTCTGAGATCGCACTAGAGTGAGGAAAGGGACCATTTCCCGATCCCCGCTATAGTGCAATCTGCACCCAAAATGTCGAATCTGCAATGAGCAAATGCCAATGTGCATTCGTTAATTGCACATTCAGACAATTGTTTTTCGATGTTGTGGAAATTTGGGAACCTCCTTTCAACCTTCTTCTAATCGCCCATGTGCATCACACACATATGAAGGTAAATCAACAAGCTACATGCATACTGTTAGCAGAGTTTTGTTATCCAACTGTGACGTTTCATATCAAACCAAGCTTTTCTACATGTGTGGCTTGATTGTTGAGATATATAAAGAAAAATGAAAATGTAGACAATATAAATAAAATGTGAACAATATTAAGTAGCTATGTAGCTACATCATCTTGAGGTCAATTATTAGTGCAGCTGTATTGCCTGTCATGTAGGCTGTAAGATGAAATATTTCCTGAACTTTTATGTAGGATAATTTTGCAAATAGTAATGTAAATATGAACAGGCAATATTAGATGGCCACAGGAATTACTAGGCTGAGCCTAGAGAAACACTTGGAGTTGTCACTCAACGTTGACAAAAAATAGTCATAATTATATATGTGTCAGGATAATTAGCATAATACAGAATATCAAAATAAGATGTAACATTTGTTTGTTACCATAGTGGTCTTTTAATGCCCTGTAACACATTCACTATTGTTCCTTTGAGACACATTATTAACATTTCTGTCATAACTGGTACTTTTTCAGATGCTTGGAAAATGGTTAATGGTTAATTAGCATCATTCACTTTTTGGAATAAAGATAAAGAATGTGTCTGAGCTTCCAGATCAAAATTCCTTCTTTCTTATTTGTTGAAGATATTGGAAAAAGGGTTCTATGAAAAAGGTTTGACATGTGAGTGATCAGCATTCAAAAGCGCAGTCATGAAACAATGAATTCTTATCCAAACAGTGATAATCACAACATGTTGATACACTTTTTGGTGTTTTTATGGGTGGAGGTTGTTTCCTTGTACTCCCCCAGATGTAGGTATATGGAATTCTGTGAGACACCACCGTCTTGATCTTTGTATATATATATATATATATATATATATATATATATATATATATATATATATATATATATATAAATATATATATAAATTATATATTTTACAAGCTCAAAGTTTCAAATTTTTGAACTGCAAATAGTCAGGACCAAAGTTTTGAAACTTTGAAATTGTAATTAAAAAAATGAAATTATATTCCCTCCCTGTATCCCCACACCCCCTGCTAAATAAATATATACCAACTTCGAGATTGCACTACAGTAAGTAAAATGGTAAATTTCCTGTTCCATGCTGTATGGCGATCTCCATTCAAAATGTTCAAAGCTTTAAAACTTCAATCTTATGGTCTCGACCATTTGCAGTTTGAAGTTTTGAAACTTTGAGCTTGTGAAGGGAATCCATAGATAGATATAGATATAAATAACACAAGTCACATTTCTGAAGATCACTGAAAAGTGTTGATCACTCATGTCTCAAACTTTTGTTTGGCACCCTCTCATGAATAAGCCATGCTAACTTAGATCACAAACATTTTAAACTTTTATGGCCTCTTTGCTATTGATTTTTTATTACTTATAATGCTTGAACAGTGGTACAGTCTATAATAATAGCATATCAAGGTCCTCTTTCTTGTGACCACCAAGGCATGTGACTCAGTGAAGAATCCCTAGTTGCTGTCCAGTTTAGTTCTCGGTTGGGGTGCTTTAGGTGTGGAGTCTGCATGTCCTATTTATTTTTGTGTGGCTTTTCTCTGGGTGCTCTGGTTTCTTCCCACATTCCAAACCCATGCAGTAGGTAGACTGGGGACTCGAAATTTTCCATAGGTGTGACCATGACTCTGATGTGGAAAAAAGGAACAGACAACCTACTTCCCACCCCCCACCATTTGTCTTATAATCTCCATGAATAGCAGTGGGTGTCTTCAGGGTCACTCCAAGAGTTGGCTATGACTTGTAAGAGGTTGGGAATACTCTGAGAATAATACGAAAATATAGAGGTTTGTCAGTTACATAGAGGACAGATGCTTTTATGTTATAATTAGCCAAACCCAGTCTTCCTTACAACTAGTTAAGAAATGTCTAACTCATGTATTAGTGTTATGACCCTTCCTACAGCTGCTTTTAATAAATGCACTCCTTAGCTTCCTTGACAATTTTGCTGCATCTGCTATGTAGAGGACATGTTATGAGAATTCTATAAGGATCCTAGTAACAGGTGCACAACACTGGCCATTTTTATGGTTATTTCAGTCTTAGACAATTCAAGCTTGGAAGTCATACAAGAGAAAGCAAACACCATATTTCTGGCACATATAAGAGAGATTGAAGCAAGGCTGAACCATTACTGATTGATAAAATATGTTGAGAATCACTGCACATAAATATCTGGTAAAAAGGCTTGACCCAGCTCTCACATTTGCTATACACACAAACACACACACACACACACACACACACACATATATATATATATATATATATATATATATATATATATATATATATATATATATATATATATATATATATATATATATATATATATATATATATATATATATATATATATATATATATATATATATATATATATATATATATATATATATATATATATATGTGTCTACTTCATTTGCTCTAATGCTGATTTGCCCAACACTCATTTGCCTGACACCATTTGACTGAAAGCTCATTTGCCTGACAGCTCATTTGCCCGACAGCTCATTTGCCCAACAAGCAGTATTAGCAAGAAAATGGAATATGCCCCCCTCCCCACTGTAGTGCGACCCTGGAGTTAGAATATATAGGGGGGGGAAACCCCCCTACTTACTTATCTATTACTAAGCAATATTACATCAAAAGGTAACAATATCATATGAAATGTGCCCCCCACCTATATATTCTATCTCCAGGATCGCACTACAGTGGGGAGAGGGGAATATTCCATTTTCTTGCTAATACTGATTGTCGGGCAAATGAGCTGTCGGGCAAATGAGCTGTCGGGCAAATGAGCTTTCAGTCATTTGGTCTGGGAAAAATGTTTGTCGGGCAAATGAGCTTTAGGGCAAATGAAGTAGACCCATATATATATATATATATATATATATATATATATATATATATATATATGTATGTATATATATATATATATATATATATATATATATATATATATATATATATATATATATATATATGCTATTTTCAAACCCCGGGCATTTTAGCAATGCACCACAAAACAAGCAGCTATATCAACTGTAACTTAATGGTTTTCTTCCTACTGTTAGAAAAAAGTTCTGTTGCTGTTTTTTTTTTTTTTATTTGATATGTGAAATAAGTTAATAAAGGTCAAGGAATGTAGCATAAAATCTATTATTTAATTGTGGATTTCTCAGGAATGGAATTTATTACATAATACTGACTGAATGGATTCCAACTGTGTCAAGAGTCATACAGTTTCCCCTGTGTTTAATAAATTCCATGTAGGCATAGTGTAGAGCCTACATGGAAGTTACCATGTCCATGTATAAGGTTCCCTCTAGGTAGCTCACCATGTATATTCATGATAGTGCATTGATGAGGGAGAGCTGTGGAACAGGGTTATTGAATCAGTGTAGGGGGTTTGTGACTGTGTCCGCAGATGAGTAGCACACCCCTTGCACTGTCCAACTGCATGATAGCAATGTATTTAAATTTTATTTTATGTTTTTTTTTTGTTTGCATGGGGCAGCATGCAGCAATTGACATGTGCCAGACATCTAAAAATAGAAACTGTATGCATTTAATTTGAGATTCAAAGGTCAAGCTTAAGCATTGTGTAGCGGGTTTGCACGATTCAGCAAGGTGCTTAGCAGTGGTCAAATGTGACTCAGAGGTATATGTAAAAGTATAGCAACATTCCACATATCCATGTAGCCAAGTGCATAGAGTTAGTGCCTCATGTGCAGTAGGTGTGGGGTTTGAATACATGGAAGGGAAATTAAGCAATTATTTTAACAATATATTATGTCAATTATTTTTAAATCATGATCTGCTGCACTCAGTTGAGCTCTGCTAAGCCTTTGTAAGCCATGATAAGCACTGCTTGAACAATCTCTGTTTAAGCACCGCTTGGCTGTATTTGGCAACACTTGGGTGTGCTTAACTGGTTTGTGCACTGCTGAGCATTGCTAAGTATTGCCAGTTTAAGCACTACTCAGTTGAGCTGAGCTGGTTTGTACAATGTTGAGTGATGCGCCACATTTTTAAATATTTCCCTATGGGGCATAAGGGTGGGAAAAGGACTATATTAAGTCCAATATGCAGGAATACACCATAATCTATTGGAATTCTGTTTCTGAAGGATACAACGGCGGGTGTTGAAAGGGTTCATGCTTTCAGGCACAGTGGTGGGGCATTGAGGAGTCCAGGATCATGGTCGGACTCCTAGTGAAAATTCATGAAGACTGGATCATGAAGGGAGGTTACCTGGACTCGGAGTACAAAGCAGAGGCCTGGGACCATCTGGTAAGGGACCTCTCCAATGCAACTGGTATCCCCTGCACATTTGAGCAGTGTCATCACCACCATGATGACATGAAAATAAGGAAGGTGGCTCTCTTGGATGCATGTGTCCAAGAATATTGGGCGGGCAATGTTCCATATCTGTGTAAATATGTTTACCTGTGTTTCACCAATATTTAATCTTGAATGTCTGCTAAACTGGTATGCATAATAGCGTGCTTCTCTCCCAACAGCTGCAGAGGTGAGAGCTCTCAATGTCGAGGTACACACAGGACACCTGGCCAGGTTGCACTATGAGTGTGGTGAGTACAATTGTATTAAGCTATCTATAGTCAAATAACACAGAAAGAGAAGAGCATGAACCATTTATGTGCAAAACATTTGTAGTGCAATAACTGTGGAATTACAGCTGCATAATACCACCTGTTATGCAAGAAAAACTCAAAATTATTCCAGTAAATGCATGTAAGTATCTGTAATAAACTGTTGTTCAATACTTGTGGAATTAGAGCTGATATTTCAACCCAGTAGCAATATATTGTGTATACCTGCATTTAATTTAGTAATGTATAGGTTACCTAGTATCTCTGTCATGGTTGCATTGCATGCATGTGTGTGTTCAACTGTTACTGCAGTGCACTATAATACTGTAGTACAAGTACCAGGTCATATTTTGTTTCCAGGTAAACTCTAAGTAAATAACCATCAGTCAGATTTCAGCAGTGACTCAGTAGCTCAGTTTGTTAAATGCTGTGCACAAAGTTCATTTTCCACACACAGACCAGTGCAATTTACTAATAAATATTACTGAATTAGATGTTATGAGGACAGATATTCTCTCCACAGGGAGTACTGGTACATGGGTGAGGTAGCCTATATTATGTGTAAATAATTGTTTATTCAGATTTCACAGACTGTTAAAATCATTAACATGAATGTGTTATTAATGCGTAAAATAAAGGAAATATGTGCAATAATAATAACATACATTAACATAAAAAATGTGTAGTCTTGGTATGGCTGTATGCCTGGTGCATCTTGGAAAGGTTGCTGCAGTCAATTAATACATGTGATGCACATGTCCCCTGCACTCACTACTATTGGTTTCTAGCCCCATGCCTGCCAAGCAAAGCATCACAGTTGTGTACTCTCTTTACTGCACACATGCATGTCTCTCAAGTGTCACCCTGTCATGGAATGTAATTACTGTTGTGTAATCCCTCTGTCACAGATGTATCATTGACATGGTTATATGTCAATAGCAAAGTGTCAAAGGAAAAAACTTCAAAGACCAATTCACGTAAGGTTCAAGTAAGGCACCCTTTATTAACTTGCAGCAAGGAGACAAAGCATGCTGGCAGAATTAGTATGGCATTTTTATACAGTTCTTTCCATGTTAGACAGAAATGTTACTTCTATTGCTGACTTAGTTAGACACAGCTTTCTGTATTGTTCTACAGAAAATGTTACTAGACTAATTGCTGACTAGTTGATAATAACTGTTGATTTACAAAACATTTGAGAAAAACAACCTGGCCTTGGGGCTTATTTTAGCCACCACAAACTTTCAATTCTTCAGTTGTGCAGTTCTAATATATATGTTACATTTTGCCTAAATTAAAGGTACATTTCTAGCTTAGGTACAAGTAATGCTGACTATGGTTTATACTTTCAAGCATCCATTGTGCTCCTTATCAAAGATTCTAACAGCTGTGTACTTTCTCATGGCATAAGCAGAAAATCAACAACTCTTTGTTAAGTCTCATGACACTAGTAGAAATGAAACACTTCTTGTTATTTGCTGACATTAGCAGAAAATAGAATGCTTCTTGTTAAGTTTCTAATAGCTGTGCAGATTCATGCAGTGTGAACAGAATAAATGTATTAACCCTTTTAAACCTTGATGTACTAAGCATGCATATTACTAATACATATTTTTCTAACATTTCCCCCCTTTTAATACTTTTATTCTACTTTCAAAATAAGCATAAACAGTTTTTTTTCTTCCCCTAACCTCTTCCTACTCAGGATTTGCAGTTAAGAGAGTCATTCAGTTTAAACTTATGAAAGCATTTTCAATTTTTCAACAATTCTTCAAGTTCAGCACCTTGGTATAAGGTTTCTGAAACTGACATGTCTATAAAGTCTTTAATCAGTCTTTTCATGCAGGGAATGCAGCAGCACGCACATACCACCAGCAGGATCATTCCTACACAGATGGCAATCAGGATGTTCATTAGGATACTGCCCCACCCCCCAAACAATCTCTGGAAAAAGTCCGTCAATGGATTTGGTCCTGGCTTGGTCATAGCCGACACTTGCTGAATTACCTCAAGGTGATTGTCTATCTCGTGTTTGTGGTCAGGAATATACGAACAGCACTCCTCCTGGATTAAAGCGCAAGTACCTCCTCTCACCACTAGGGTGAAGTCAAGAGCCATGCGGTTTTGAAGCACTACAGTTCTCATGGCAGTCAGTTCATCAGTCACCAATTCTAGAGTGGAAATGGTTGCATTGCTCATTATTTTGAGAAGTTTAGACAGTTTTCTCAGTTCCCAGATTGATTTTGTTGCTCCATATGCTGGCAATACACCTGCCCACGAGATGATGGTATCACCCAAGTCCATATGTGACAGTCCATTTTTCTCTAGGTTCACAGCATGATGGTTTTTCCAGCCTGCATTGATTTGCCCCACTGGGTTGACAGGTTTCTTGATTTCTCATCGAACATTCCAAATTTCCCCTAAGGTAAAACTACTGTGTGTCATATGGCCGGAACCAGGTACCCCAAATAACAACTGCCGGACCAATTCTCAGGTAACCACTTATATGCTTTCCTACCACATACAAAGTAGCAATCTTCTACTTTGGTAATAACTTTACTGTGTCCTGGCTGTGGATGAAACATTTTTTGCCAACTATAATCAGTTGTTTATAGAGGTCAGCATTATGTTTTACTTCATCAGTTGTCCTATGCATCAGTTCGAAAAATGAATCATAGCTTGTGTTGCAGTAGGAACCTGTGTTGTCAGTTTTATTGTAGCATCTATAGGGAACAGTCACATTGCAATTGCTCCAACCCACCTGAACTGTATCATTTTTGTAAAAACACACAGTCCCCTTCTGTCGAACAGACAAGTGCAATGCTACTTTATCTTGTGATGTGACATCTGATGTATCATAGACTAAGTTTTCCCAGGTCTTGTTGGCTCCTAGGGGGACTGAAGTTAACAATAACTCCCCGTATGTTGTTGGCAAAGCTGTGCAAATCCAGCAATTCGAAACATTGAAGGTCTCAGCATACACATATTTGATTGCCTGGTAAGTGTTGAAGTTTGAGTGCCACTCTATGTGCAACTCTCCACATTTATTCAGTTCAGTTTGTGTGGCTGGGAAAAGGAATGGCCACAACAAAAAGATTATTGTCACTAGTACAGTCAACAGGATGATTATGCAATACTTCTGAGAAAACGGTTGTTCTGCATTCCTGTTTTCTCTGACTCTTCCGAATAGGTATATTTGGAGTTTTCTGGAATCCATCATTTTTGCTTTTGACATATGATCTTACTCTCTGCCCTAATAGGACCTTCAGCACCGATGGCTTCTTCACTGGGGTTGAGACAGATCAGTCCTATTGATCTGACCCCCCTTTGTAGCCAGACTTTGTGCTGAGGGCCTCGATGGAGAGGTATGATTTTTGTCCAGTTCAAAGTTCTTAACTAGTTTGCAGTGCGTCAGGTGGATCCATGAAGCTCGCTCTATCTTGACTGCAGTGGGTGTTGAAAGAAGCACCTGGTATGGACCTTCCCACCTTGGTGATGACCAATTCTTCTTTTTTATGGCCTTTACCCACACCCAGTCCCCAGGTGTCACTGCCACCTCTGATGTCTCGGTTTGCTTTCTATCTAAAACAGAGTTTGACTGCAACAGATGTTTAGAATTCATGGCTTTCTTCATATATTCAGCTAGTGTAAAATCAGCTTCCTGGTCTGAAGACATGAGAAGTTTCCACTGGGGTGTATAATAAGCCCTTCCAAATAGTTTTTCAAAAGGAGTCAATCCTTTTGCAGTCAGAACAGTTCCCATGCTCAAGAGCACCAGGGGCAAACAATACAGCCAATTCTTTCCTGTCTCAGCTATTAACTTTCTCAGTTTGTTTTTTAATATACCATTATGCCTTTCAGCTAGCCCTGCAGATTGCAGATGGTATGCACAATGATTTTTTTAAAGAAATACCAAAATGCTTACTTAACTGCTGTATGGTTTGATTTACAAAGTGTGTACCATTGTCACTGTAGATCCTTTCCAGAATGCCAAATCTAAGGATGATTTCTTTGACAAGTACTTTTGCCACCATGGCTGCATCTGGATTTTTGGTTGGAAAGGCTTCCACCCATCTGGAAAACATATCTACAATGACAAGATAATACTTTTATTTTCACATTTGTTCAATTCTATGAAATCCATACAGATAGTATCAAATGGATATGCTGGTGTAGGGAAACTCCCTTGCTTGGGCTTTAATGCCCCTTGTGCATGATGTTTGCTGCAAATTTGGTACATCAAACAAAACTTTTTAGAGTAGTTTGTAAATCCGTACGTTGTGAACACCTGGTTCACCAGCTGTACAATTTTTTAGAGTAGTTTGTAAATCCATACGTTGTGAACACCTGGTTCACCAGCTGTACCATCCCCCCTGTTGAGACATGGCACTGCCCATGGCTCAACAAAGCTGCATATCTAAACAAATTAGATGGTAGTATCAGTTTCCCTTCTTTAGAGATGTACATCCCCTTTTTGAGAATTGCTCCTCGTTTTACCCATCTTTGTTTTTCAGCTTGCATAGTGAGTGTCTGCATTGTTTTTAACATTTCTAAGTCTAAAATCTCAGAGGGTTGTAGTTCCTCATTTAAAAGAAATACCTCTGTAGCTGCTTGTTTTGCAGCTGTATCAGCTCTCGCATTACCTTTTGAAATCCTATCTTGTTGCTTGGTGTGAGCTGTGCATTTACAAATGGCTACTTTCTGAGGTAATTGAATAGATTCTAAAAGATCTAAAATAAACTGTGCATGATTTATAGGTTTGCTAGTAGATGTCATCATTCCTCGGTTTTTCCACTGTTGTGCAAAAACATGTACAGTAGAAAAAGCGTACTGGCTTTCAGCAAAAATGTTTACACATTTACCCTTTGCTAAGGTACATGCCAGTATCTAGGCAATCAATTCTGCTGCCTGTGCAGATAAGTTGTGTGGTAAAGGTTTTGCTTCTATAATCTCATTGTCAGAAACTACTGCATATCCTACTAGGTTCTGTCCTGCAGGACCCCTTTTGCACGAACCATCCACGTAATATGTCACCTCAGCATCATCCAAGGGGACATCCATGAGATCTTTTCTAGGTAGTGTCTTTTGCTCAATTACCTGCAGGCAGCAGTGTGGTGTGCCATCTTCAGGGGTTGGGAGCAAGGTAGAAGGGTTCAAAGTCGATGATCGTTCAATTGTCATATGAGGTTGGCTCAGCAATATGGTCATACAGGAAAGATGTCTAGCAGGGGAAAGATATGCTACCTTCTCTTGTAGTAAAATAATCAAGACTGCATGAGGCACTCTCAAAGTGAGAGGGTGGAATAAGACTACTGAGGCTGAAGCCTGTACTACCATTGCAGCTTCAACTACTGCTTCTACACAGTGGGGTAAGGACCGTGCCACTGGGTCTAGTTGTGATGAATAGTAAGCAATGGGGTGTTGCTTATCCCCATGCTGTCGTGTTAACACTGATGTCATATAACCTTGCTTACAATCGACAGTTTGGAAAAAATGTTTATGACAGTTTGGTAATCCTAGAACTAATGAGGATGCTATTAACTGCTTCAGTTTGCAGAAAGCGGATTCTGCTTCTGTTGTCCATTGTAACAAATCCTGTGCTGCCATAGACTTCTTATATATGAGGTCAGTCAGAGGTGCAGATTCCAAAGTATAGTTTGGAATCCAGCTTCGGCAAAAATTAGTTGTACCCAGGAAGGACATCATTTCCTTCTTGGTAGTGGGTTTTGGTGCTTGCAATATTGCTACTTTTCTTTCCTCATCTAATGTTCTACCTTCCTTGGATATTACATATCCCAGGTATTTGACTTGTTTTTTCCAAAGCTGCAGTTTATTTTTATTTACCTTATGTCCTTCAGCGGCTAAGAATCGTAATAGTGCTATGGTATCTTCTCTACAATCTTGCTGGGTGGGGGCTGCCAGCAAGATGTCATCAACATAAAGTAAAATTTGACTGCCTCTTGGTGGGGTGAATCCCACCAAGTTGCTTGCCATTTCTTGTGAGAATATTGTTGGACTTTCACAATATCCCTGTGTTAGTCACGTATATGTATACCTTTTCCCTTGAAATGTGAATGCAAACCAATACTGGCTGTCAGGGTGTATTGGTATCGAAAAGAACGCATTGTTGATGTCTACCACAGAAAAATACTTCTGTTGAGGTTTTAAATCATTCAACAGGGTGTGTGGGTCTGGCACCATAGGTGCCCTTGGTATTACTGCATCATTTACAGCTTGTAAATCTTGGACCATACGCCATTCTCCATTTGCTTTTTTAACAGGAAATAAGGGTGTGTTACATGGTGAATCGGGAGATTCTACTAGTATCCCTCCTTTAAGTAAGGCTACTATAATAGGCTTTATCCCTGCCTCTGCATCTTTTCTTAAGAGATACTATCTTTTTTGTGGTCTGAATGCTGACTTTGGCATGATAGTTACTGGTCCCGCTGTACGAATAAGTCCTACATCTGATTTTCCTGTTGGCCAGAGAGTCTCTGGTAAATTTTGTAAAACATTTTCTTCCTCCTTTAATAGGAGTGCTAATCAGCTGTCCTTGCTAGACTGCAAGTGCATGGCTGGGTGGGGCTGATTTATCCAATTCAACTTCTGTATTTGTATTCCCTAATCTGATAGTTCTAGTTCTGTCTGTTTCTCCCATCTCGCGACTTTTTCTCCTAGGTCTGCCCATTCTATATTTTTGTTCTTAGTTAAGCTAACATGTGGTAATCAATTAGATTTATAAAGTGTAAAGAACTCCTGGGGCAATGAACAGCTGGCTACACTGTTCCCTTCTGTGTCCCAGTACAGGTTACGTAATATCAATCTGTTTGCATGATTTTTAAACAATTCTTGCTCATATTCCTTGTCAGGTCCTGGTGTGTTACAATAATACAGGGTACAGTGCAACAGATGTTGCTTATCAATGTCAAGGGAGGGGAACTTGCTGATGGCTACATTCATTAATTCTTCGGTCACAGTCCCTGGACCAGTTGTAACCAAGTCCTGGCTGTACCAATAAAACGTTTCACCCTCCGACTTCCCTGCAAAGGTATCAATTTGTTGCTGTGCTTCCATACCCTGCATGGTTGGGACTACTGCTATACCAGATAGTTGCATGAGGTCTCTGCCCAAGAGGTTTACTGGGCATTTTGCAGAAACAACAATTTTGCTTTTCTGAGTCAATCCTGAAACTGGATCAGTTATTGCAATATTACGGGAGAGGGGCTCCTGATACAGCTGTCCATTAGCTGCTATTACCAGTATGTAATCAGGTGACTCTGTGTTTTCTGGTAGTTTGGCGGGATGTATTAGGGTTCGTGATGCCCCTGAGTCACACAAGAATTTTACTTCCCTCCCTTCTACCAAGAGTGTAACTTCTGGTTTTGTGTCTGCTATATAGAGCTCCAAGCGCAATAAAGCTAGGTCTAATATTTCATTTTCTTCATTGTCACTAACTTCTTGCACTTCCTCTATCTCTTCTGTCACATCCTCTACTCCCTCTATCACATTCTCATTTGTCCTTTCTTCACTATCCCCTTCTAGTGACTCCTGACTACCATATAGTCAGTCCTCACCCTCCTTGTCTTCCGTGGTTGCCTTCTTGTTTTTCCTGCAATCCTTTGCCAAGTGTCCCTTTTTACCACATTTAAAACATTCACCCCTTTTCTTTCACCCTTCAAAGTCCTCTGATTGTTGATCAGATCGTTTGTTTCCCTGTGCATTTTTCTTGCCCTTTTTCCCAGACTGTACTACATAAACCTCTGCTCCATCTTCTACAGAAAATACTTGAGCTTTCTTTTTCTTTTTGCTATTAAAATGCCTTTCTGCATGCTTAGCATATTCAAGTAATGACTGTAACCTGCTTGTATGATGGTCTACCATATGTTTTGTAATAAAACTGCTTATAGGTGCAATACTGCCCTTTAAAAATGCATTCTTTAACTGCTGTTCATATGGGGAATCTTGTGTTTGATCTTCAGGAACCTGCATTCCACAGTGGTTATTAAAACATTCTAATAGTCTGGCATAATACCAGTCAATAGTTTCACCTTCTTGTTGGATGCATTGATTAATGCAAGTCCAGTCTGCCCTAGGCTTCCATTTTTCAGAGATGCGGTCTGTAAGACCTTTTACTCTGTTGTCTAATTCTGCGCTGCTATGTGGGAGGGGTCTTTGTGCAGCATCACGGGGATTCCAGTTGCCACTAATCATGTACCAATCTGGCCCCACAATTTGTCTAACTACTTTTTCTACCTCTTCTCTGTTTAGGTTATAACTCAGCCTCATTCCTTGCAAATCTTCTGAGAATTTTCCAAAATTAACTTTTGGATGGGGAATTCCCTCAGTGGCTCTCCGGATATCTTCCGGAGTCCAAGGTCTATACACTAAAATAGTTGGGTCCTGATTATCTTGTCCTGCCTGAGGATTGGGTACTTCTATAAGTGGGCATATTTCTTCTTCACTCATAGATCGCAAATTTTTAACCATTTGATATAACTCAATGCCTTCATTTGAGTTACCTGCCCTCGTTCGAGACCTGGTCCCAATGGTATCTCTAATATACGGTTTTATTTTCATAATGCCTCTTTCTTTAGTGACCTCAGGATATCGTGGGAATGGACTAACCTGTTCACTTGCTTCATATTCTGGTAAGGGAGGTGGAGGTGCTGATGCTATTACTAAGTTATTGTCCTCCTTATCTAAAAACATTGTTTTTGAATTTTTGTTCTTTTGTTCCCTATGGTTTACTTCCTCAATCCACCTGTGTGCCTGCGGAATTCCTAATTTGTGTTGCTTTTTTACCCGACCTTTGGAATTGGTTTTGAGCTGTTTGACAAGTTTGATAAGCCAGGATTTTTCTAATTTTCTGTCAAATTCATATTTATTAACCCATTTTGAATAATATTTAATATTGTCGGCGCTCTGCGACTGCATGTATTTTGCGTCTTCTGTTAACGGTGGATTTTGAGGTCTTTTTGTGCAATTATTACCCATTTTGTTCTACCCTTTTGATCATTACGTAACTTCTCTTATTTTTAACGTGGTACCATGGATTTTGTTAGAGTCTCTTCAGAATGACTGCCTACTTATTCTGTTTCTCCTGATCTATGACAAGACAGTAATCTTTTCTGTCCCTGACTTGTAAGCAAAAATACAGTCTTGACAAAAACAATACAAATCTAGTCCCTGATCTAAAACAGAAAACAGGAAAAAGTAGATTCACCTTACCTGAGCCTACGTGATTGATCACCCGATTCTTAGAGACCCAACCTTCAGTCGCAGATCAGAAAGTGGCTGGCCTCTTCTGAACAACAATTCAGTCGGTGGGCATTTCAAATAAGAACCAATTTGGTTTCTTCCCCGTACGGTTTCAACCACCTGGCCCATCTGACCCGAGGTGAAGAGAGGGTTCCGGTCTGAAGGTTCAATCTGTCAAAGGAAAAAACTTCAAAGACCAATTCACGTAAGGTTCAAGTAAGGCACCCTTTATTAACTTGCAGCAAGGAGACAAAGCATGCTGGCAGAATGGTTTGTCTGGACATTAATAATTAGTATGGCATTTTATACAGTTCTTTCCATGTTACACAGAAATGTTACTTCTATTGCTGACGTAGTTAGACACAGCTTTCTGTATTGTTCTACAGAAAATGTTACTAGACTAATTGCTGACTAGTTAAGAATAACTGCTGATTTACAAAACATTTGAGAAAAACAACCTGGCCTTGGGGCTTATTTTAGCCCACCACAAACTGTCAATTCTTCAACTGTGCAGTTCTAATATATATGTTACATTTTGCCAAGATTCAAGGTACATTCCTAGCTTAGGTACAAGTAATGCTGACTACGGTTTATACTTTCAAGCATCCATTGTGCTCCTTATCAAAGCTTCTAACAGCTGTGTACTTTCTCATGGCATAAGCAGAAAATCAATAACTCTTTGTTAAGTCTCATGACACTAGTAGAAATGAAACACTTCTTGTTATTTGCTGACATTAGCAGAAAATAGAATGCTTCTTGTTAAGTTTCTAATAGCTGTGCAGATTCATGCAGTGTGAACAGAATAAATGTATTAACCCTTTTAAACCTTGATGCACTAAGCATGCATATTACTAATACATATTTTTCTAACACAAAGTAACCATACATTAGCCTACAGTACACCATGGTAGTTATATAGGTCTACCAGATGTGAAAGTCTTCTTTGTAGTTGTGTACCTGCAGGTGTTACTGCTTTGCTCATAGTGTCCCTTGCAGACAGCTTGAGAGGTATGTACAATCTACAGCAGCTATAGGTCACATTTACACATAAAGAAAGGACAGACCTGTAGAGTAGATAACATTACTCTTGTCAACTATACAGCCCATGATGGTATTAATGGTCTGTATTTCTCTCTCTACCCACCCCTTATCTTCATAAATTTATTATTGTTATATATTGGTTATGATTTACTATTAACATATATTGTTCCATAAACTTTATTTTGGGGCATGTGTTTTAGTAATGTTATATATTACTATGGTTGTATATTAACATATCTTGTTGAATTACCTACTTTGTTGGCCTTATGCCGTAACTGTTACTGGAATGCTGTTAATATAGCGACTTTTCTGTTTATTATTGTTGTGTTTCACATAATATGTATTGAACTATAATGGGGTTATTCCCAATGTTTTGGCATGCTGTTGTTACTAGCAATGGTTTTGTTCATAACTCACCTATATGTGTTGGTTTACCTGTATAACCACAGCATGTCAGGGTAGGCCAGTTCCTGGTGATCTGCCTACTCTACCTCAACCGGCCATGGCACTGGGTCCCAGCACATGTGAAACCCAAGCCAGTGGTGCCCTCTCCGCTGTTCCTGCACCACCTTCAGATAGAACGACCTTAGGATATAAGGCCCATCTCCCCTGGTAGTGGAGGTTGAGTGGGGTTATCACCCAAGGTCAGCCACTGGCCATGGTGCACAGGATTATTCATAGGAGCTATGAACATTGCCTGCACCAGAGTGAGGGCAGACTGGCCAACCTGGTGGGACCTGGTGGCCCTGGTGCCCAGCCTCCAGCACAGCCACCTTCTGCGCAGTGAAGGAACAGTGCCGACTGTCCATGGTTGGGGATCTCAGTCATGCCGCTGCCATCTGGAGGTACATGCACCTCAGATTCCACAACACCCTCCCCATCGATGGTGTTTACCCCCTTATGTATCATACACCATCCCATCAGCTGTCTTATCTGTCTGCAAATGCAACCTCCCCTACCCAACTTATCTCCCCACATGTACCTACATCCCTCCCCCAAGATTCCATTCTCTCCTTAAAAAAAAAAGGGGCACCTGTGACACAGAAAAAAATATCACCCCATAAATAGCTCTCCATTTTGCACGTGTCCACTGGACACAACTAATTATGAAATTAGTTAACTAACACAAGTTATGTTGTCCCCATCCCTCTCTCTGGGGTGTGAGGCATCAAATTCTTGTACAGATTCTGTAAAACCTGCACGGCTATTGCTGTACAAGAAATGGAAAGCTATGGTCCTTTCCTACACTCTTCCTGCACATCCCTACCTGCCTTTCAGTATGTATTTTCCCCTGCTTACCCCATTACACAACTATCATATAACACCCTTTTTCTTTTCTTTAATACTTTTAGCATGGGTTTATGCAGAGCTAAGTGGTGTGTTGCAATACAACACATCATGCAACCCCTCTTAACAGAGCTTAAAAGTACCTTAGTCGTCGTATGTGTTTCTCACAGTGTTAGGCAGATCAGCAAAATAATCATCCCGGCCACATCTCACACCCAAGACCCTGTCAACTACAGCATAGTGCATTAGCCCACTAGGCCACTCAGCTCTGAATAAAACCAAGTGTTTCCAGCAAAATGTACTGATTGTGACTGACAGACTGCAAGTATATATAATGGTAAAAATAGGTGTGTATCTGGGACTGTGATGCAAATACTACACCAGTACACAGCCAAATGAATAATAACGGATGTACATATGTGTTGGGATAGCAGGCAAACCTGTCAACTGTACAGACTGTTGCAAAATGTCCAGAGGTTTGTCCCCAATTTTTGGCCCAGTTTCATAGCATCATATTTTTCTGGGAAAGTATTGGCAAGTCATCAAAGATTGAGATTAGAACACCATGACAGACATTTGAGTTTCACACTTCATACCCTCAGAAAACACATGCTAATGCAACACATTCTATTACCATTCTCCATTTTTAATAGCAATATGTAAAGATTGTCTCTATTTTTAAGCCTTTGTCCCACTTTAATATATATCTTTGTCCAGATTTCTTGCTCTAAGAGGTTGAGAGGTATGATAGCAGGTAATTGCTCCATTTTATCAGAAACATCTTTAAACACATTTGTTAAGGCAGCAATGGCAAAGTACAAGTGTACAACTGGAACCCTGCTGCACAATAACTGCCTTTGAAAGCCATGCACATACTGATGGATGCAGACAATGTGCAGCACAGACTGTATGTATGCACATATATCTTGCAAATACACCTGCTACAGCATTGACTCAGTAGCTCAGTCTGTAAAATGCCTTGCCTGTAGTATACTTTGCCACCCACAGTCCTGGGTCTAAATCCAGTGTGTTGCACATCAATTACATTCTTGTGAACACAGCAAGTAATGACTGAGTCATGCAGTCTTAACCAATACAGGTTTTTGCTACTGCATTGACTGTTACCTATGTTTGCAAGTCAAAGGTCTGTAGGTAGGGGCACACTGCACATATTTCTATAGCCAAACTGTATGCCACCTACTACTCTGTGATTGGCACTGTTACATTACAGATGTACCTTATGCACATGCCTCAAATGGACTGTAACTGGTACCCTTACTCTGCATCTGCTGTGACGACACAGCTGACACTGCTGTCTCGGTTACATGTACAGCTTGATGTCTTCCAAAGAGGCTACACTCCCCCCATGTGTCCTAGGCTGCAGCAGAGCTACATCCTTGAACATAAACAGCTGTATGTTAAACTACCTGTTACAGACCTACCATATCTCACAACCCCCTACAACAAGAAATCCAGACACAACCATACATAAAGGGTGGATGGGGCAATGGTCCAGTGACAGGGACATGTTTCACAGTTTGCCCCTACAAAGCTAGTGAGCTGATAGAATAGCAGCTACTGCATCAGCATGAATAGTCTGATGGGTATGATATCTCACATTCACATATCTCCCTCTCCTTACTGTCTTCAACCCACAATGTTTACCACTGAACTGCCAGATAATCACAATGTCATGGGACAATGGCCAAACATATCATGCAAAACTGTGGATATACCTCAGAAATCTCAACAGTGGACAGTATTTTTACCTACCCTCTGTGATGCTCTAGTCTCAATACCTCACTAATGTCAATCTAAAAGTCTAAGAAAGGGGCCAAGGCCTACATGAAGGCCTTAAATATTGCATTGTGTTGCCATGTCATTGGCTAATGAAAGTGAAACTTAGCTGTGTTGGATGCAATTAACAAGTCTGAGGCACAGATTGGTGCACAGGCAATTAACTATTAATGAGCATTACTTACTAAACTCAATCAACTACCTATGAGGAACAGGTCTGTGTGGTGTTGCTCACACAGACAATGGTTTTGGAAGCTATGTTCTGAAGAACACTTCAAAAAAGGGGTACTGCACTCTACCAGGTATGTAATAGATGGCCCCATGCAATGGGATGCAGATGGTAGGATGGAGGTATGGGGAATAGGGATTACAACAGTAGACCTGTCATACATTTATGGTATTGACATGCTGGTGATACCCTGCTGTCTAACATCTACAGGCATGCCTCACACCTATCACTGCTTTGAGTCAAATCCCAGCTCTACCCCTGTTACTCCCTCCTACAACAGTTGGCTGTTGTAAGAAAGCAAGTGGAAACTGTGTTACACATAATGACACTACATAAGGGTGTACACTCCTGTAACATCAAATGTACTGTCATTCACAACCTCTCAGTCTGTCAATGCCACACATAAATGGTGCTGGCATTCTACAGCTGTCCCAGACTGTTCTTGATGTACCCTTTTTAGGTCAATGTTTGTTGACATTCATCCCTCTTTGGTTGAGAGCTATGGCTAACATACATGTCAATCCCCTACAGCAGGAATTCATTCATAGCCATAAGTAATGGGGGGGCAGGTCCAACCACAGTGACAGGGGATACATATTGGCCATACAAGATAAAACTATGACTACACTAACAGATATTACTGTAGCATACGTGTTTTCTGAGGGGTCTGGCATGCAACAGCCTTATTCCCTAGTGTCCATCAACAACCATCAATGAATGGTCACACATTTATCAGACATCTGCATGTTTGTACCAAAAGGAACACATTTATGAGACACATGTTCATATTCTGCAAGCATCTGTGTAGTGGGGAGGTGGGATGCCTACAAGGAACATACACTACAGCAGGTTTGTGTTGCTGTCTGTCGTTGTGGCACACTGCTATTGCTGGACTGTCCCCATATAGTTGTTGTAATATCACACAGCTATTTGTCCGACACTGGCTGTATGACATATTACTGGGAGCTTGTCTGTAGGGGACACACCACCGTAGACTTCAGTGATGGATGTAGAGACATACAGCTGAATCTGTCACAGCACACAGGGACATACCCAGTATTGTTACTACCCTGGTGATAGCCACACATGTAATGTGTTGATACACTGTGGGGTATGACGTGTGAGGCAGCAGTGGATAGTGCAGGCCGTATTGGCTCTGCAGTGTCTGTACATAGTGGTTGTCCATGTATTTGGTTCTGTAATGTGTCCCTCTCTTGTCTTTCAGGAACAGTGTATCACAGGAGGCATACCACATTCACAGCTTCTGAGAATGCTGCTATCCTGGGTGGCCTCAGACTACATCATCATATTCTGCTGTCAAGGGGTTGACAACATCATGACCAGTGTGTAGCATTGTAGGTCAACCTTGTCAGGGTGCTTAACCAAAGTGGACAACAGGACAAGACCTATGAGCAAGTCTGACACAGGGCCACAAATATGCTCAATGTCACATATCAAAGGGCAGCTGCTGTGGCCAGGGATTGTGCTGCCTCTGGTAGAGGGCCTGCAACAGAACAACCACTCACAGATACATAGGAAGTCCTGGCAAATGAAGAATAAACCATCAGCTCCCAGGCATCCATCACCCCATACATCCTGGAGGTGGGTGCTACAGCATCCACATCAAAGGAGTGTCCAGGTAAGCTAACTTTTTTCACCAGTGTAATACATTATCAGTTATTGTGGCAGGCTCTGCATACCAGTACAAGGGTGTCAGGTCTATCTTCATGGGGGGGTTGTTTTAATGTACAGGTGTGCCCACATACTCAAAATATCAGAAATGTAGGCAGCATCATATTAGGTACTGTGCATGTGGATATATGCACATATTACCATCTAACAGTGCAACATTTGGTATTGCTGACAATCCTTCTCCCTCACATTTCCATAGGTACATTAGGTGTGGCCAGAGTCTGTGGTTCTGTACCTGGTATGTGTGATACCATTGTTTTATAGCTTATATATACCATATGAACATTAAGGACTGCCATTTATCCCAAGGTACAACTGTTATGCTTAGCCAGAGTGGAATAGTTGTATGTTCAATACCTGAGCAGTTGACTACAGTGCATACAATGGATAATCACAGCTGTGTATTTGTACAAACACTCACACATTTGCAGTTATAGTCATGAGCAAGTATGCAGCCTGCTGTACAGGAGGCAATGACTCCAGGATGCCTGTTCACTCACTATAGGGAGATGGTACATACCTGTGGTGGTGATACTACAGCAGGCATATCATTCTCAGGATAGGTGTACTGGGTATTATGTGTAGTTCTGTCACATACACTGTCATGCTGTGTACCCCACAGGTGTAGTGTACTGCTAACATTCACTGGATGTACCTGAAGTGCATGTTAGAAATGGCCTGTCTTGTCTGTGTATGTTGTGTGTTTGTGTGTTGCACATGAGATTAGTGATGAGATGTGTGACTGGTAATGCAGTTGTGGCTCCTCATCTATATATGTCTGTGAGGATTACCATACATAATAGTGCAGGTAATAATGTACCAATTTTGTCTTCTTCCTCACAGGTGAATGGGGGGTGGGGATGGAGTCTGTCCCTCTCACAACTTGATGTCAGTGTCCCATCAGGCTCTGATGATGAAGATGGTGGTGGCCATAGTGAAGCACAGATGTGGTTGTCAGGGGCTGAATCTGTCCAAGAGGTTGACATCCTTCTTCTGCCCCCATTGTCCCCACACACTTTCATTATGCCCACACATACCCAGTCCCCAGAGGCCAGAGATATTGGACAGTCACATGGTGTTGACATTGAACAGGACAGTGTGAGAACTATGGCATCAGTGAGTGTAGACATTGGACATATCCAGACAGCTGGTGAGGTCCCAAGCAGGCAGATTGACAGGGGTGCTCGAAGGGGGACTGCTGCCCATCCCCTTCCTGTCACAGGTGTCACATCACTGGTCACTTGCCACATTTTTTGGGTCATCATGGAGGTACAGGCATGTACCAAACGCAACACCAGACAGATGCACAGGGTCATGCATACAGCACAGTCTTATATCCGTGACTGTCTCCACCACATTGATGATGCCATGGATTGTTTCACTGATGTAGTGGACAGATGGTGGGCTGAGACAGTGTCTGTGTTTGCCCCCATATTGTTTGTGCTGGAACATCTGGTTGGGGTAGGGCATTGGGCACATGGACATAGGTCAGCAACACCATCTGCTGAGAGACCCCATGCCCATGCGCACTCATGACCTCATAGTGGCAGTACCTCCAGTGCAACAGAAGGAAGTGTGCTGTCCACACCGTGACATGGCAGGCCAGAAGCACATGGTCCTAGGTGGCCCCATTGTGGACATGGGCCCAGCAGACAGCAGTCACTGCCAAGTACTAGCACCACATCTGACCTTGGGCGTGGTGGTGCCAGTGCCCCTCCTGAGAGAGAAAGTTCTCGTGTTCTTGGCTGGAGATGGTGAACTGTCCACTCTGCCATGTATGATCCACAGCTGCCCAACATACACATGTGTAGGGCTAGCATTGGGGTTACTGTGTACATCCACACCCTCAAACATCACTGTCACATGCAGGTCGCCTACAGACACACATGGCACCTCTCCATAGCACACACAACCAGCACCCCTTCCTGACACACACACATGCTTCCCACTGTATGGCACAGCCTAGGCCTCTGGCACCCCAACACCACACCCTGTGCATGTGATGAAACCTGTGCTACATCCCTGCCATTGATGCAGGGACATGCAAATATGTGTCTGATGCACAGGGTGACTATATTACTTTCAATGTAGTTGTGTAGTGCAGTATAGTTATGCCATTGCAGGTGCTGTGGCCATGAAAGGTACTATGTGCTGGTATGTCTCATGACTACATAGCAAACCTTGTGTATCTTAGGTGCATGATGTTAGACTGCTGGTAGTATAACAGAATGATAGGTGTATCACAGACCTGTGTGTGTGTCTGTTCCAGGCATTTGAGACATGATGGTAGTATAGCAGCACAGGATGGCATGGCAGCACAGCAGAAATATGATGTCAGCAAGGTACAGCAGTATTTGTGCATGTTTCCTAAGGTGCATATCTGTATAAGATCATGTGAGAGACAGTAGGGGACAGCCAGCATAATTATGCATTCATACTTTGTGAAAAGATCTGCTTTTTCATACTTTGTGAAAAGATCTGCTTCCATTTATAAATGTCACCTGGGTTTTCTGACCATACAAACTAAGATGTGGACAGACAACAGTGATGTCTCTATAGGACCTGGAGCTTGTCACAGAGTTATAAAATGCATAATCATTGCACAGAAATAGTCCACATGAGCATGTCTGTAGTGATACTAGGGGATATATCTGTAACCACACATACAGACCTGGGTGGTGGGAGACTAGAACCTCTACCTATGTAGTATTATACACTATAGCTTGCAGTAGTTTTTGCATATGCCACATAGTTTATCTGGGTTTGGACTGTCAGCTAGTACTCTTAAGGTGGATGACATCAGCAGGCCTTGTTGGGGAGGGCATTTAGAGGCCAGCAGCTAGTATTAGGCCCATAAAATGCATAGCCATTGCACAGAGATTGCCCATATGGGCTTGTCAATAGTGCTACAGATGGATACATGTACACACACAGTTAGTTGTAGTCAGATTAGACCCCCTACCTATCTAGGAGTACACACTACAGCTTGCAGTACTTATCACAGGCATCATGGAGAGTACTTGGAAGTAGACTGTCAGCCAGTGTTGCTAAGGTAGACGACATCAGCAGGCTTTGTAAAGGAGGCCATTGTAGAGGCCATCAGGTAGTCAAAGGTCCTTAAAATACATAACCATTGTTCAGAGATAGGCATGTCTGTACTGCTGCAATGCATGATATTTACACACACACACACACACACACACACACACACACACACACACACACACACACACACACACACACACATAATTGGCTGTTGTGAGATAAGAACCCTTAAAAATCTAGCAGTACACACTACAGCTTGCAGTATTTATCACATGTGCCACAGAAATCACTTGAAATTAAGCTGTCAACCAGTGCTAAGGTGGATGACATGAGCAGGCCTTGTAAAGGAGGCCACTGTAGAGGCAATCAGGTAGTTAAAGTGGCTTAAAATATATAACCATTGTTCAGAGATAGGCATGTCTGTACTGCTGCAAGGGGTGATATTTACACACAGAGTTTGCTGTTGTGAGATTAGTACCCCTATGTATTTAGCAGTATATACAACAATTTGCAATACTTATCTCATGCACCACAGACATTACTTAAAAGTAGATTATCTGCCAATGTTGATAAGGCTTTGTAAAGGAGGCCACTGTTGAGGAAAGCAGCTAGTCACAGGGCCATAAAATAAATCACCATTGCACAGATATAGGCCAGATTGGCATATCTTTACTGTTGCAGGGAATATATTTGTATACACACACAAACACATAGAGAGTTACCTGTTGTGAGGTTAGCACCCTACCTATCTATTTGTAAATTGCTATTGCTTACAGTACTTATTGCATGCACCACAGGTTATGTCTGTTATATTTGTGGTTGCAGCCACAGTACTTGTGGCCTACGCAAAGTGGCCTTGCATTACTCAGCTTGTGTGGCCTGAAGAGTGCTCCAACATGCTACTATTATTGCATCTAGTGCATAGGAGTGAGATATCTGTTAATATCCCTGCTATGTGTGTACTATTCCCAGTATGGCCATGCCTGGCTGGTTGCAGTTTGGTAGGTGGACAACTGGTTATGGACAATAAGGCCTATCCAAGACCTGTGTTACAACCAGTGCACATTACAGCACCTGCTCACCATTGTCTGTCTACAGGATGACATTCCACAGGCACAGGGTTCTGTGAGTGTGCGGATTCTGTCCTTTTGTGGCCTTGGTCTGTTACCATCAGACAACTATTGTGATGTGTAGATGCAGATATCACAGCACAGCATTCTGCTTGTATGTGGGGACATACCTACATCCTCACACACACACACACACACACACACACACACACACACACACACACACACACACACACACACACACATATATATATATGTGTGTGTGTGTGTGTGTGTGTGTGTGTGTGTGTGTGTGTGTGTGTGTGTGTCTGTGTGTGTGTGTGTGTATGTATAACAGGGATGTTAGCTTAACTCTTGCTGTGTGTGCACATTATGTAACTGTGTTATCTAGATATGTGTGGAGAGTCTATGTCAGTTCACCCATTATTTAGTTTTATATATATATATATATATATATATATATATATATATATATATATTTATGCCACATACTGGTAGCTAGCGTAATCATGCATGAGGTGTATAGGGGGAGACATACATAGCTGTTTGTATGCACAGACATATTTCCACATAGCTGTTCCTTTGGCGGAAGAGGCAAGATTCATGGACTCAAGTTAGCTAAGTGTAGAAGCATGCTCAGTGTTACTGTCAGTACATACAAGGTGACTCCAGGCCAGACCTATCTGTACTCCAATCCCAGAGTTTGTGTGTTGCAGACCATTGGCGTCTGCACCTGTTTCCATACTCCAGCACCTCCCTGATATTTTGTCCAAGGCATTCCCCTGCTGTTTGCTGAATGTAATATGTGACTCATACCTATTAACTGTACAGACTTGCACAGAATGTCCAGATATTTGCCTCGTATCTTTGGTCCAATTTACATAACATTGTGTTTTTTTGGCACATTAGTGGTAAATCATTAAAGAGTGAAGTTAGGAAATAATGACAGACATTTGAGATCAAGACTGAAGACACTTCAGGAGATTCATGGTAATGCAAGACCTGTTAGTCTATCAATTCTTTACATTTGTAAGAGTAATATTTAACACTTACCTCTATTTATGGGGCTTTGTTCCACTTATATTCATGGCTTTGGCCAGATTTGTGGCTGTAAGAGGTTGAGAGGTTTGATGTGCTGGGATATATGCTGTAACACCACATACAGGGTGACAGTTTGCATACCTCTCGCTGT
The DNA here is from genome assembly GCF_019279795.1 of Protopterus annectens. NCBI lineage: Eukaryota > Metazoa > Chordata > Ceratodontiformes > Protopteridae > Protopterus > Protopterus annectens. Next base: position 691,360,851 of record NC_056741.1, read on the forward strand.
ACATGTTTTTGCAGAATGTTCAGTCTATTTCCCCATATGTCTCCTCTGTTCCTCATACAGTTGTGGTTGTCCTGTACTATACTGTAAAATGCAGGCAATGAAGTGTTGTAAATACTGAGACATTTAAGTGCTGGCCTTTACATCCGGCAGCTAATCTGACCTGCTGCAACCTGCTGTTATACTAGCCACGTTCTAGGTTACTCAGACCATGTATAATGTCTGTCTATATGTTTGGCCCTCTGTCCCCCCATTTTCTCTGGCTTTGTCCAGCTGTCTTGCAGTCACAGATTGTCTTGTTAAGACAGTTTCTGGGAATACTACCATTATAACGCACATGAAAAAGTTGTAGATGCTGCCAGCTTCAAACCATCAACACCATCAACACCATCACCCATACTAATATCCTTAGCCCAGTGAGCTGCAGCAGCCATCAGAGAGAAGGAGAGGTTTAATTAATCACACTATCAACAGCATACAGACATACACTGACCCCTGCATTTTGTGGGCAAACTATGAGGGCAGGTTGTACGTCACAGCCCTGGAAAGGTGTGGTCTGCTGATATATCCTTGCAAACATGCTTTGTTACTGCAGTTGTATTGGGGGTAGAGGACTCTGGCATTGACAGTCATACATCTTTCCTATGACCCTGCTGCTTGGCATTTCCCTTGCATAATGCAGTGTGGTTTCCAGCCATGTGGCCTAATTAATATTATGGGGCACTCAGTACTGGACAGAGTACCTCTTGTCCCAAGTGGCTGTTAGATCTCTGCAAGTCACACTCTATTCCCTTGCATACATGCAGCAGGTCCATACATATGATTCGTAGTCTAGTACCCCATATATTTGTGTATAGCAAAGAGATTTACCTTGTGAATGCAGTAGTTGAGAGACCTGTGTTTTAGGGCTGACTGTTGTCTGATGCATGCTGTACATAGCCAATACATGGTTAGGTAGAGGTTGTGTGGTGTGGCTGGCATCCTTTTTACTATGTATGCGAGACAGAGTAAGGTGGCAGTCTCTAGGACCCTAGGTTGTCAGTGCATGTACTATGCATTGCCTCTTGGCCAAAGCCAAGGCACACAGGGCATGCCTACATCTGCCTACAGGGACAGCCTCAGGGGGTTTCTCCTCTGAGTCCCCCTGTGGGTGTGGCTGTGGGGACCTAGGCACTGGTGGGGGATCTGTGTCCCTTCCCTGTGATGATGCTGCTGCAGCTGTTTCTGCAAGATCATATTGTGTACCATTGCACATACTGTGAACATATGTGCACATGTGGCTGGAGAGTACTGAATGGCTCCATCAGATATATCAAGGCACCAGGACCATGACTTGAGCAGCAAAAACACATGCTGTATGATGTTCCTAGTTTGTGAATGTGCCTCATTATGCCATTCTGTGTTAGGTTTGTGTGCGTTTCTGATGGATGTCATCATCCACGGTTCCAGTGCATAGCTAGCTTCCCCCAGTAGATGGCCATATGGGATGTCCCCCCTGGCAAATATCTGGTACAGCTGCGACACATGCCAGATATGAGAGTTGTGATAACTGACAGGGCTGCCAGCATGCACTTTCATGATAATGCCCTGGGCATTTCACATGACCTGGCAGTTAATGGAGTGATAACCCTTGAGGTTGATGTAGACTCTACCCTCCTCACTGGGTGGTTCTTTGATGCGCACATGAGTGCAGTCTATGCCACCCAGTACCTCAGGGTAGTGTGCTACATGGTAGAAGAGATGCATACTGCTGGCCCACTCCTCAGGGCTGCTGGATAAATAAATGTGTTCACTGGCATGTGTTTGCATGGCATCCAGGAACTGGTGGAGTACCCTGGATGTTGATGCCTGTGAGACCCCCATCATGTCCCCAGTTGGTCTTTGAAAAGTACCTGTAGCTAGTATCCTAAGGGCTACACATACCTTTGCTTCCACTGGGAGGGGTTCCCTTCTGTTGGCTCTTGGACTGAGTTGAGGGTGGAATAGCTCGATGATCTCTTGTAGTATGTCCCTGTCCCCCCTGAAGCACGCTACAATCTCCAGCTCATGTAGTTCCTGGAAGCTTACCCTGGGCTTGAACACTCTTTTCCTTCTCAGTCTAGGCCTATTGTCAGCAGCAGCATCAGCACTGACATCAGCATCTAGGACATACAGATGTAGCAGAGTTGCAGCAGACCCTAGCATTCTCTCAGTCAAAATTCCCAAGTCTGTATTCCAATGGTGCAGAGTATGGAGTTAAATAAGATTGTAGGGTGTATGCATAGTTTATAGTGCTCTGCTACAGATGCAACCTGTGTGATTGCCTAACTATGATGCATTCAACCTGCCAAGTACATCATTGAGGGGTTGGAATGGCCAAGTTTAGGTGGAAGAGGGATCATCAGTAATTTATATATGATTGGCTTTCTCAGCCAATTTCTTTTTTTTGTTTTCTTTTTTTTGACAGCCTTCCTTGCTAAGCACTGCTGTGCAGCACGCAAACCGACACTGCAGGTATAAACAATGCTCAGCAGTCAATAGACATACACTCATGAATAGGCATGCTCAGCATAACTCAAAACAGCTTAAACATGTGCCCCAAGGCTAAACAAAACTTAGCAGCACTGGACACACACAACCTGCTCAGCTCAGCAGCGTACAGACCGGTGCTGCTCTGTTCCAATATGCTTAAAGAAATAGAGACACGCCCCTTTTTTATGTCAGCTATCTCTTCCGTAGACAACAACATGGTTCTGGGGATACATGGGTTTCACCTGAGGGCACATATACCCATTTGTGCTATTCAGTAGCCCCAGCTCATTTGCCTACAGATCTGTGCACACAATCTGGATACTAGACTTTTCCAGGACCTGCCTCCTTAGCAGCCACAGACATCTACCACTGCACATACTCGATGCAAGGCCCTACCTAGCATTATTGTCACATATTTTATTTTTTCTTTTTTACACTTTTAAATATTTAGCTATTTATTTATTTATTTTTTGCATAACAGCATGTTTGTGCACTGCTGCATGCCACGCAAACATAATATGGGTATTAAAAAAAATTATTTTAAATATTTTTTCATTACATTTTGGACACACAGGGCATAGTTTTGCACATTTTGCTATTTCTGACCTTCTAACAGGGCTTTTACTGCTCCTGTTCACTTTTTCAATTCATGTACATGGAAATTTTCCATGTACACTTCTGACAGCAACATGGGATCTGCACGACTGCCTACCTGTTTGCTGGATCACTCTACACCCTCAATTGCATGCAACTCACCTGCTTATGAGGTGATTTGCATGCTACAGACATTTCCATGTTGGCATGCTCATGCATGCCCCTGAGCTCTGTTTACTGGATTGCACAGCTGCTTACTTCTGAGTAAGCTCCGTGCCACTATACTACATGGAAAATTAATCCATGTAAGCTTTATTGCATTCCCCTTTATTTATTCTTTAATCTTTACTTTAATTTATATAGTCTTAAACTACAGATCTTTGCATATGATCATAAATCTAAAAATGTCAAACAGATCTCGCTGACCTGCTAGTTTAACAAAGAATAGTCTTGAAATTCCACACCACTCACTGAAATTCACTTCATTCATTCTGAACGCAGATTTGAAATGATCTTCCTGGTAAAATTTAAACATGTCTAATCTTCCCATATTTAAAAATATTTGTAAGAAATATATTACTAACGATGTTACCTGTAATTGCATAGGTGTCATTATCACAACAAATGTGATTCCCATATTTCATCATAATCTTACTCCTGCCTTCATTGTTTTCTAGGATGAGGAACTATGTAATTGCCCACATGACAGTTTTTAAGCAATAAGATATCAGATTTTTAAAAAGCCTTTTCCAGTCTGAGTTTTTAGACTGATTATTTAGTTATAATAAGTCTGTTTAATATTCGATTGTGACAAGGTCGTGAATGGGTCCCTGATATTTCAGTTCCCTTACATATATGAATAAATGCATCTTATTCTCTAAGAAGGTCAGATAATTAGTGAATGAATTGTTGTTTAAATTTATTAATGTGAGTACATATAATATAGCTAATATATTAATTGATCATCAGATAATGTAAATGTGTAGGTTTGTCTTTCTTTCAACGATATTTCCTGGTCAGTGGATATATCACAAAATGCTAGGGCTTACTGACTAGTGTATTATAAAGCAAACTGAAGGGCATAGCTTTTAAAGACAAAGGGCTTGCCTTTTGTTCTTTTTGCCTGACTGGATTGCATTTATCCAGATTTATTGCCTCTATTGCTCCCTGCTAATAAAATCAAAATTCAAGTGTAAATAAGTCAGTGCAAGTGCTTATGTCTGCTGTAAAAGTTAGTTGACTCAATTGTAGCGGTCATGACCCATGCCTTGACTGCCATTATGGAATGTTATGATGTTTGACAGTTCACCCTAAAGCTGCAATACTGCATCATGCAGACAGCAGTGTTTTTACTAGTGTTTGCAATGTCTATGTCATGGTTTTGTTAAACTTTTTAAATAAAGAAAAGAACATCTTGTTTTTTGTTGTTGAAAGTCTTATTGTAGGGTAAATAGTACTTTCAGAAAACCTATGGATTCTGTAGGACTTCTACGTGCAATTAATAAGAACCATCACTGGTTTACACATACAAGCATCATCATTTTGATCCTTTCATCTAAGTGAATAACATTTTCGAATGGAGATAATGTATTATTTTTCATATAAGATTAAAACAAAGAACAGCAAACTGTTAAACAAATGACAGGCTACTTCACAGATAAATACATTAATGCAATAAAACAATGCTGTACACCTTAATATCATACAGAAACATCAGCTTTCTGGCAATCAGTTTAGCACCAGGCAAAACATTCCAGGTTAAAAATGCCAGCACGTAAATAGCATTGAAACGTAGCTTACACAATGAAACTTTGTATAAGCAAATTCGTGTACATTTTTTGATACCTTAAATGTATATGAAAAAAATGGTATTTTTTTCATATTTCTTTTATAACCTAGTATATTTTAGTCATGAAGTAGTCTTGTGTTTATTCTTTGTGAATGTTCCTTTTTATAATATTAGATTGGAAACTTTTGCTGCTTTCTGTGTTTTCTTACAAACACTAGCAAACAACTTTAGAGTGACAACATAATGATTGATGACAGAAATTGTTATTCTATGGATTGGTATAGCATTAGCTGGACCCTGGCTTAGCAAGTACCACAGAACATTCCATATGATGAAAAGCAGCTCCTTCCCTGAGATTTCACCCTATTTTTCCATCACTCTTAGGCATTAAACAATGTAAACTTGTTTGGCATTAGTAAGTAAAAAATAATCCTATCTATGATTTCTAGACCCACAGATACCATTTTATATCCTTCATCTGAAAACCAGGGACACTAATTTATGTTTCTCAAAAAATGGCATTTGTTTTTCTAAGATGAAATCCAGGAAGTATCCCCATAATTTTTAAAAGCAATTTCTGGTCACTTCCATAATTTAATATTAATTTTATACTACATCTTTATTGATGAAAAATTATAACAGATTCTGGGCACAGAATAGTTAACAAAACAAGCTGAAAATATGATTAGCAATAAACATAAGAAGAAATAAAGGTTGTGGTCAGTGAGTGTTCTGCCCTAAAAGCCTAAACTCCATGAAAATCCTCTATTTGTTCAGCACTCAGACATTTAAAATTTGATGGTATTTTTGCCAGAATAATGAAAAGTTGATGTCCCTGCTGAAAACTGATATAATGGAAGATATGGTTCAGGATATTTGATAATGCAGCTAAACCTCTCCAGTTAGTCCAGGAAAGACTAACCTGTAATAGACTGTAAGATGGCCTTGCACGTATACCTTAACTCTGATGAAGGCCAGCTGCTTATCTCAATTAAAATGGAAAATGCCTAAATTATTGATGAATGAATATTGGCCCTTACAGGGTGCACTGTGCAAGCCAGCAAGATAATATCCATTTTTAGAATGGACTTGCCAACAATCAACCTGCCATCCCAGCAATTAGCAAATGATTCCTGCAGGTCTTAATTGGATGTGATGATTTCCAAATACTTGAAAGATTTATGGACATGGTGCAAACTAGTAATTGTCAGACTGCAGTTAGCCAGACTATGGGGGTATTACCTGTAAGAGGATGTATGCAACTAAGATGTAAAAGTAGTCAACAGTTTGACCTGAGAAAGGCTATCAAAGTTTTGTTCAAATAAAAGGGGCTGCATGGCAGCATAGGATTGCAGCAAGTCCAAAAGGCATACAGAAAGTCTCAAAAAAGAGGCTAACAGTATCAAAATAGTATCAAAACAGAATTAATTCTAACACTGGACTATAATTCTGTATTAGTATAAAGGCAACATATTTTTAAGCTAACCAAAGAAAGAGTTACACAGACATGAAGCCACTTACTCTCAAAGCTTTAGTGAGGGCTGTTGTCATTACCAAGTCATTAGTCACACAACACAGTTCCTTTTAAATATATATATATATATATATATATATATATATATATATATATATATATATATATATATATATATATATATATATATATATACATACATATATTAGATATCTATCTATCTGTCTGTATATTTATAGGTTGAACTTTATATATATATATATATATATATATATATATATATATATATATATATAAAGTTGTGTACTAGGATTAGCAATGTACTAGGATTTGATATGGCTGACTACAGGCTATGCATTTGATTATTTAACTTGATTGTTGGAGGCTGCTGAATGCATATTCTGCTATTTTCATCATCTAGCTAGCTACCACCACATGTGTGATTTTACTGTTCCAGTTTTACATTGTTTAGTTACAGTACATTTGTTTTCCTGTATTTTTACTGTTTCTATATCTAACACTCACATTATTTATTGACTTGTACTTGTCCTCACCAGTTTCTCACCCTGTTCAGCTTTAACTTTCAAGCTAGCCTATATCTTAATTGTTTGTTTACTTTGTCTCTATCTCTTTTTCAGTTTTAAGCCTTGCGCCTGTGATACAGACTCTCCACCCTACCCCAACTTAACAAGGCAGAAGGAATAATTTCAGGAAACAGAAGGCATACCCACCAGGAGTCCCTAGTGTATTAAAGGCTCTCCTCGCCTTGCCACACAGTATAGGTGATAAGCTACTGCTTTTCTAGGTATTAAACTAATCCTTGTTGAGTTATAATAGTACCTATTGTAAGGGCCAGCACACCCGAGGACCTACCTAAGGCCATCTCCTACTTTCTCACCTGTTTTCTTCTTTACCTCTTATCTTTAGACTATATGTAATTCCCTTCTTCCACCTCTAGAGGGCAACAGAACTCTAAGCTTGTAAAATTCCATCTTACCTACCAGTCAATCTCCTGTAACCCTGGGGCGCAGCCCCTGCTAATACCCTTTTTGGAAACTAGTACCCCTAACTGCTTGAAGGGTAAACACTAACCTTATTTCTCTTTTTTTATCTCTATACTTGAACCCCTGAAATAGATAACAAAGAAGTACCCTTATCTGTGTTTAAAATTGCACACCCAAACACTTACCCTCTCTGTCTCTTCTTTTCCTGCTTTAACCTTCCCAGTTACTTAACAAACCAGCTACTTGCTTTAATTAAAACTGCTACCTTCCCTCACCGTAACACATCCTTGCTTTCTGCTTACCACTATATTTCCTTTTAATACATATATATAGTAATTGATTCTTACCTTCCTAATGCTTGTCGAACCCAGTTGAACTGTATAACTGATTGACTCCAGCCTCCAGCTGTGACCTGCTCTGTTCGCCCTGTGGGCTCACTCTGCTCCCCTACCCTACCCCCAAATCTCACCCACCCCTAGTAGCCCTAAACTTATACTTCCCCTACCACACCCCTCCCACATCCCACCAATCATAACCAGGAATCAATTACTAAATCATCCACACCCATCATACTTCTATACTACCTCCTTAAACTATTTCCATTGTGATACACCCACCCTCTCTTCCTTAAACACTATCTCTTGTTCCTTCTCCTTCACCTTTCCTTTGCTTATTCCCCTCATCTTCCAAACTACTACTTCACTCCTACTACCTCTTACTCATAATTTACAAATATGACTTTAACTGTAAAAACAAAACTTTCCAAAGCCCTACTCTTAAGCATACTTTCTACCTTCCTAACCTATGCCTACATTATCACCTCATTTGAAAAACCATACTATAACCAGTATAACTACATTCATAAACAAACAACAATTCATAACTCTATCCTCCCTCCAAATCAAATTAACATCACCTCAACTCCCAGCTACCTTCTATCTAAATACCATAGACTTTCCCACATTAAATACTTTACACCCACAATAAGGAAAGTTAAATATCCATCAAACACTGTAAATAACCCTGTATTTACACTCATTAAACCCAGCTTAAAAGAAGGTGACATCCACCCTAACCCTGGCCCTACAGCTCCACCTACCCTAATTACCCAGCCCAAACTCCCCAACTCTTTCCTAATAGGACATCTTAATATCAGAAGCATTAATAACAAAATATCCCATGTCCATGCCCTTCTAGATACCCATAACTTTGACATCCTCTGTCTAACAGAAACATGTCTAAAGCCTCACATCAAAGACAATGAAATCATTCCCCAAGGGTACAATATACTAAGATTAGACTGTATAAAAAGTAAGGGTGGTGGAGTAGCAGTCTTATTTAAAGAGGGACTACAAATCTCCACCTCACCAATTAACCCACCTCAGGACTGTAAGGCTGAAGTACTTATCACCAAATTTCAAATAAACCGAACCAAATCTATATATATATCATCTGCATATATCTTCCACCTGGTAAAAATATCAGTACTATAGAGAATATTCTAAGCTGGGTGGCCTCTACATACCCTCAAGAAACTATAATATTGGGTGATTTTAATACTGATTGGAAAACTGTTAAAGCTGATAACCCCTCTTCCCACATTAACCTTCATGGATTTAGTCAAACTGTCACCTCTACTACAAGAATCAATAAACCAAACAATAAAGAGAGCACCCTAGACTAGATTCTTATAAATAAGCAAAAACAAACTTATGATGTAGGAACTCTACCTGATGATGTTAGTGATCATACTTTAACCTACATCCTTAGACATAAAAATGATATATCTAACCCCTCTTTAAATAGAATCATACGTACCAATAAACACTTCAACCCTACATTATTCCAAAATGAACTAAACGCGTGTGACTGGAACCCTCTAAAATCTCTACCACTTGAAGAAGCTGTCAACTATCTAAACTCTAAATTCCTTTCTATTCTTGACAAGCATGCACCCAAAAGAACCATCAGAATGAAAGCCAAACCAGCACCTTGGCTTACCAAAGAAACCAAACAAAAAATCTTACTTAGAAATAAAGCCTGGGTAAAGTGGAGAGCTACCAAAACCATAGCTATTCAACAACTATTTAAACAACTGAGAAATAGTACAAAAAAGCAATACTTTTAGACAAAAAAACTACTACTGTAAACTTCAGGGCAACCACCAAAATAACCCCAAAAAGTTTTGGTCTACTGTAAATAAACTCCTTTCCCCTGGGCACTCCCATACACCTACCCCACTTCAGGCAGACCCAAACACCCCCCATCAAACTACCAATGCCTTTAATTGCTTTTTCACAGATACTATACAAACATTAGCTAGCCAACTTACCCCAGATACCTCAAACCTTGCCACTTCCTTACCCAGTACTCTACCAGCTTTCTCTTTGCAACCAATCTCTACCACTCTCATCTATAAATACATCCAAAAACTCAAGCCATGTACCCCTTCTGCTGACCATTTACCTTCTGAATATCTCCAAAAAGCAGCCAAAGTAATATCCTATCCTATATCCATCCTCATAAACAGAACCATTATGGAAGGTTACGTTCCAAACATCTGGAAAATCTCCCATATCATTCCCCTTCACAAAGGTGGAAACTCAAATGACTACTCCAACTACCGGCCAATAGCACTCTTATCCCCATTAGCAAAAATCATGGAAAAATGCATTCATCATCAACTTCTAAAACATCTAACACAAAATAACATAATAGCTAAATGCCAGCATGGCTTTAGGCCATCTCATAGTACCACAACAGCCCTGTTATCCTTTACAGATGTCATAAGTACAAATCGAAATAACAACATCCTCTCATCAGCACTCTTTATTGACCTTTCCAAAGCATTTGACATGGTTAACCATACCCTTCTTATCAACGTTCTAGAATCGTTCTCCCTTGACTCTTTAGCCATTCCATGGTTCAGGTCCTACCTATCCAATAGACAGCAAGCAGTCCTTTGGGAACATAGTCTATCATCCCTTCTACCAGTCACCCTGGGTGTCCCTCAGGGCTCCATTCTAGGCCCACTTCTTTTTTCTCTTTTTATTAATGACCTGCATGTAACAATCCCACATGCCACCTGCATTCAATATGCAGATGATTCAACATTAATATGCTCAGCTAGCTCACCATCTGCACTACACTCCCTCACTCAGAATGTATTCAACACAGTTGAAACATGGTTCACTAAACGCTGTCTCCTTCTCAATGCTAAAAAAAACAAGCTCCTTGTCTTTACACCCACCAGTAAGTCCACCCCAAAAGATTTCCCTATCATTTCCAACAATCAGACTATCATTCACCCTGACTCTACAACCAAACTATTAGGAATTACTATTGATAACAATCTTACATTTTATAGTCACATAAATAATACTGTTAAAACTGTCAACAGGAAAATAGGCTCCTCATATCGAATCAAAACTTTCTTAACTCCAACAGCCAAAACCAAAATTGCACACTCACATTTAATTTCTACTCTTCTATACGCATCTCCCATATACACTAACCTCAAAAAGAATAACCTTGTCAAACTGGAACATGCTTATAACAGCATAGCCAGATTTGCCACTGATAATCCCTTTCAAACTCACCACTGTCAAAATCTAAAGCAGCTAGGCTGGCTTGAACTTCAAAACCTTCTGAAACTCTCCCAACTTACCATGGCCCACAAGATATTTTACCAAACTAACAATACTCCTATACTTTCTAATCTCATAATTCCCTATAAAAACCTAAATTCACTGCGCTCTTCTAACAAGCTTCTAGCTACCATAACCAAAATTAACAACAAGGCTGGCAATTCCCTCTTTTCTAACACAGTGGGAACAGACTGGAACCTACTTCCCGTTGAACTAACATCACTCTCTTCCCTACCTCTTTTTAAACAAAAACTCAAAATACACCTTCAAACTCACTGGTTATGTCCATTCTGTAAACCTGACTAACCTTGCTTACATTAACTTATTTCTTCACCTTACTAATTCTCTCATATTTTTCCTAAAAATCTCAAGGAAAACTGAACTGGTAATAACAATTTAATATATTGGCAGACCTTTTCCTGCTAATTGTCTGTAAAATCGACTCCATAACTTATACTAAAGTTATGTCATTTTTATTACAGTAATTTAATTCATCGCATGACCATTATGATTTTCTATTCTAGTGTAAATACCAACTTTTCCTCTATTTTTATTATTGTTTCCTATATATTTTTATTGAACTACCTTCATTTACTATGTTAGAACAATGATTTCTGTGTTTATCTCATAGTTCTAGTGATTATCTAATTTTTGCTAGTGGAGCTTTTCTCCCCGGGCCTCTACTGAAAATGGAAATGTATCCAGCTAGACTAGCCCGGTCAACAAATGTAAAATAAAATAAATAAAAATAAATAAATATATGCTATTAATCTAGTCACATACATCTGTATGTCTCACTTAAGGAAGACAGTACAACATTAGTGAGATATAAAGTCTGCCACTGGGTTAGGCATCAACTGGGAAGTAGATTAAGGGTTAGGGTGTGGGGAGGGAGTTTTAGATTTAGGGTTAAAGGTTAAAGCAGGAGTTTTAGGGATTGGGTGGGGGGGTTTATGGTTAGGGAACATCAGGCATGGCTTTAAGTTCTGTGTTTCTAAAGTATAGCTAAGCAATCTGGTAACCATTTGAAATGGGGAGACTAAATGGCCAAAAGAACGGATATACATATACTAAGTCTGAAGTGCCATTTCTCAGAATATTCCCTTTTCTCTGATGTACGATAGTCTTGGAGTTGGTTTGTATAGATTTGAGATGTCCCTACACATCCTGGGGTGCAGGGCGTTATATATTCATTATTCTCTTGTGTTTTTTGGTCTTTTTTTCAGCTTTTCTGCACAAGTCATTTCAAGTTCTGACATTTCGATAAGGACCCAAACAATCAACTTATGCTGCACCGACAAGGTCAGAAAAAAAAATGCTGAAGCATGGCATGTCTACAGCTAGTGTGGTTTGTTGTTATTGGTCTGAATGTACCCATAAATACATAAAAAGTAGAAAAATTAAAATTCATGGACATTAACAAGCCATGTAAATGAAATACTGGTATTTATTTAAGGGGACGTTTAGATATATCTCACGGGCCTTCACTACATGAAGTTTAAGGTTTTAGACAAGATTCTAGTTTGGCTGGTCTTTGTTGTAGTTCTTCCTGTATTGTTTGTCTTTGTGACTTTTTTATCCATTGGTTTGGAAGTGTAAAATAATGTTGCCCAAAAATAGCTTCACAGACAGAAATGCATTAGAAATACGGAACCTATTCTTTTCTTTTGCACTTCTAAACTAAAGATGTCATGCATCACTAGTAAGGAAATAAATGCAACTTTTCATCAGCCTTTTATGAAAGTTCTGTCCAAGTCTAAAACTCATCTACCTGATTTCAGACGTTGGTTGCTTTAGTTATGCAACTCAGTCTAACAGTGTATCAGATACCAACTAAACACAGTACAGCAGGAATTGTTTTCAGTCCTACCCTGCTGGCTGTTTCCCAGGGTTTCTTGGAGAGAGCAAATAAGTAAATGGCTGTAGATCTTTCAGCAGCATTTCCACATCTTGACTTCACTACCTAAGTGCCTCTGTGTTCTAACAGAAAGTGACCTATGGGCATCCATGTGATAGTGACAAAGCAGCATGCATCTACAGTTGCTGTAAATTCAGCTTCTCCCATTTATGTTGTACATTCAGCTAACATACAGATCATCTGTTTTCTTTTGTAGAATGAGACTGTACAAGTTTCTTTTAGGGAATAAAACTAAATTTTATTTAATTTGTTCCACATCACTCAGAAGTAATGCTGTCTGTGGTTTCTGTCTTTAGATTTAGAAAACCTGCTTATGACTGGAACAACCACACATTTTAATGTATATGCTGAGTAACTAAAAATGGACTTTTCATTAGCAATGATGTAATGTCTGATGCTAGACCAATACAAAGTTCCATCAAGCATTATTTTCAAATCATGTTGTTGTTTTAGTGTTGCTCATTCAGTTAGTTAATTAGTCAATGTGTGGCACTATGTATTTATTTGTTCTGTTTGTTCCATTCAGGCTTGAAAGTTGCTCATATCAGTCCTCTTTGCTGAGGCCATAAAATATGCAATTCAGTTTGTTAAAAAAGCAGGATTAAGCCAACAATGTAATTCCATATTTGTGGTTCCAATTTAGTTAATAGTGCTGGCAATGTAGCAATGTAACTGTATTTCATTTCACTCTGGGCTTCCTTTCATCTGCTCACTGCATTCACCTACAATTTCTTTTTATTGCTCATTTCGGCGCTATGCCAGCAGTCATTCTCCTACTCATGTCAACCCTGGTCTCACTGTGCTTTTACCCTCCCTTAGAATACTACCTTACTTATTTTAAATTTAGAAATATTTCTATCCCTCATCCCTATATCAGCCCTGGTCTCACTTTGCTTCCCCCCCTATTCTCCCTTACAATACAACCTTACCTTTTTGAAACTTGGAAATATTTCTGTCTTGATTTCTTTGATCATCTTGTCTAAATTAGAACTGATACTGACATTAATAAGTTGCTACACTTTTTGAACAATGCAGTTAGCTAACAAACTCCTGTCCAAATAGTCTGTAGCATCATATATCTAGCCAAATTTACAGGTAAGGAGAATTACTTTTGTTTCTGTTTACCAAGGGTACTTAGAAGCAATAGTAAAGCAAAATACATTATTTTGTATATGAACACACACACACACACACACACACACACACACACACACACACACACACACACACACTGTGCAGCAGAATGGCACTATGTTTAGCATTACCTTTCAGCTCTTGATTGTCCAGTTCTGCATTTGGCTGAGCTGCTTTTTGAGCAGAATTTACATGTCCTACCTAGGTATTTGCTAGATTCAAGTTTTCTCCCACATTGCAAATACATTCCATAGCTAAATTAGAACATTGGTAAATTGCCAACTGGTGTCTCTGTCTAATACTAAATTATTGTCAGGAATGGCTTCATTTAAAAGGTCATCCTAAACTGCTTATAGCAGGCATCAGAATGAAGCAGTGAATAAATCAGTAAGTGAGTAAGTGAGTGAATAAGGAAATAGCTAAAATCTACTTCCCACTGAGTGATGCCTCTACAAGTAATTTAGGTTCATAACTTGGTAAACAAGTTCAAGGTCTCTTAACCATTGATGACCCTGTTTCCCCAAATCCATGCTGGAAGTCTTTGATGCCATGTAGCCACTGAGGAGTTTGATAACCTTGATCCCCTGATAGAATTCATGAGTGCCATGTTGCCACTGAGAAGCTGGATGTCCTAGATCCCCTGCTGAATCTTATGGCTGCCATGTAGTCACTGAGGAGCTTAATATCCTCGATCCCCTGGTGAAACCCATGGATGCCATGTAGCCATTAAGGAGATTGATGCCCTTAATCTTCTGATGGAACTCACAGGTACGATGTAGCCATTAAGGAGCTTAATGTCCTAAATCCCCTGGTGGAACATGTGCATACCATGCAGCCACTGAGAGCCTTGATACCATAGATCCACTGCTGGAATTCATGGGTGCCATGTAGCCATTGGGAGTGTGGTACTCCAGATCCCCAGATGGATCTCATTGGTACCATGTAGCCATTGAGAGGCTTGATGCCCTAGATCCCCTGCTGGATCTCATTGATGTCATGTAGCCAGTGAGGAGGTCAGTACCCCCGATTCCCAGCTGGAATGTAGGGTTGTCATGACATCAGTAAGGGGCTAGATGCCTAAATCTCCTGTTGAATTTGTGAGTACCATGTATTCATCCAGCTCCATACTGATGACAAAGATGGACTGGCAGAGCTTTAATGAAAAGGGATTTTAGTCCATAAAATTATTGAGGCTGAGTGCCCTCTTGTGTTCTGTTCATCAAGGATGTATTCTATGCAAAAAGTTTCAGATATTCAGGGGTCATTTAGTGGTCTGTATTTCAGGCACAGGTTTCCTCTAAGATGATAAGATACAGAGAACATAGGGAGAGGCAGTTGCTTTTCCCTTTGGCTGTAAGACAAGCCATTAAACACCTTAATTCTTTTCATGAGGGATCTTTATTCCTTCTTTGGTCTAACAGGTCTAATAAGAGATGCATACATGGGAATAATTAGCTCTCCAGCATGGCTTTTGAGTCCAGAGAGGATTAGATGAATGATTTGTGGATGGCAACACCTGCAAGACTTTCAAATGAAAAGTCGTAGTCTACAGGTTTTTTATGAGTTTGTAAACATTTAGTTGTTTCCCAACAATAGTACACAAAGCTGCCAGGGATTTTTTTGTCAAATACCAGAATGCTGCATATTTTGACAGCAAAGGCAGTGTCATTTCTTCTGCACCATTCCCATGTAATGGTAAATGCGTTTTAAAGGACAAAAGCCAATGCTCTCACATTTCCAGTCAAATGCATATTTGATGAGTTAAAACACTGGGGTCAGTTCTGATACCTAAGAAAAGGATAACAATAGAAGTTATGCCAGGGCAGAGCCTTAAGGAATTCAACTAGTAGTACAGCATGAGAAGGTGAGGATAGAAGCCCTCCTATTCTTACCAGAAGTGTATAATCATGCAGCCATTTATGGACCTACATTTTTACAGCATCGTGTACCTTTAGATCCCTGTTTTGTGCATAACTATGTTATGGGGTAATAGTTTTGAATGATTTGTCAGACCAAAGTAAGCTGAATAGAGAGAGAAAATGTCATTGATGGTGGTGGTCACACTCATAAAGATATTTATGAAGTTAAGCATACAATGTCTATCTCTGACAAAACTATAATGAGTTAGGTCATAGAGAAGCAGGATTCCTGATAATTTTGTACTTCAGCTCATGCAATATGTTTGTGGGGCTGAACAATCTCAAATTTTTTTGACTGTGGAAGGTCATCTCTTGTGGGTTGGGACTACACATATTATGGATGTAGTCCTCTTTATTGCTTTATTAAGAATGCTCATAAGTGGTATACTAAGCTAGTTTTGTTTGGGCAATTTAGTCTCCATAGTATGTCATCTGCTGCAATGGAGCTGACATTTCTGATCATAATGAAGGCAGTGATGACCACCCTGGATGTTATTTCATGTGAGATCATGCTGCATGGAGGAAGGGTGGATGGGGTCTCCCTTTGACACCTATTGTAAACAGAAAGATTAATATATTTAAAAAAAAATCACTGGTTTAACACACACATACATGTGCACACACACACGCACAGACACGCGCGCACACACACACACACACACACACACACACACACACACACACACACACACAAGCACACATGCAAAGATACACACACACACACACACACACACACACACACACACACACACACACACACACACATACTCGCGTGCACACACGCAAACGCACATATACACACATGCCCATACAGACACATGTTAGTCTGCACTACAAAATACACTACATAGATCTGTATAACTGTGCATTTATTTATCAGTAACTGAGTTTGAATATTGTAATGCAACTGCTTATGCAACAAGAAACCTGCAATACCATATCCCCCATCTGCTATATTTCCAGTAGGTAGACATAATAAGATTGCTTTAACACTGCAGACATAGCATGGCACCTGGCAGGTACATTCCACTGGCAGCTGTGCTGCAGCTCAGTCTTCCAACTTCAACCTGATAATTGAGAAGCTGTCTTATGACCTCTATCTAGGTGGAGTAATACAGACCAGAAGGACAAAAGTAAATGTCACATCCAACTATTTAATTCAGAAATAAGGATTCCTTTTCCACTGTAGTTTGGTGACTCAGAGTTAGACTAGCAAATTAAAGGGAATTTTGGGAGTGTGGGACTTTTACATGGGGAAAACAGAGTTCCTTCCCTTTCTAACTGCAGAAGATGTTGATCCTGCTTTGAACAAGCTACATTTTTGTATATCAATGCATAAAAATATACGACTGGTATTCAGGCAATTGCACCACAGCTGTGTACAACCTCTCGAGAGATAGTGTGTTTTTTTTCTATGGGCGAAGTGTATATACTATCTGAGAGAGAGAGAGGGTGAGAGATAGGAAGAAAAGCATTATATTGTACAAACATCACCAACCAGATGTGCTATAGCTTTCAGTGTCAGGCAGAGGGCAAAGTTTTGACACACAGCACTTTGAAGATGCCAAGTCTGACAGCTTTCTACACACTTATTTCAGAGCAATGACTGTGGAATAACAAATGCATAAACTTATATTAGGGTGAAATCATAGCCTCCTGAAGTGGGTAGCTGTGCTGAAGCAGATAAATAACAGTAACTGAGTGATTCCATAACATTTGTCTAAAAAAGTTAATTTGTTTTATTCCATTTACCTGTTCAAAGCTGAATGACAAAGTAATCAAGTTACTCCCCAAGAAGTGTGCTGATTGTCATACTTGCAAAAAAAGACAAAGGCTGGGGTTTCTAGACAAACACTTCACAGCTGTGCAGCACTAAATATCCATTATACAATAAATGCATATTATTATTCAAAATCATACTTGCTGATTGGACAACCCAATCAGCATGCTTAAAGTAAATACAGAATTACTCACACATCATGGTCTGTTCATTTTCACTACATAAAGCAGAGTAAAAAAAAGAAACTAGTGTTAACTAAACTACGTTGCTATGAGTGCTAACTGCCCAATATAACTGTAGGCAGCAAGGCATTTTGCAGGAATAGACATTTTTAATTAAAAAGTAAAATAAAAAAAAAACCTGACAGGTTGGGATGCCAGGAGCAGAAGTGTCTTCAGGAAGGGTCTATATTACATCATCAAATGTTTAGGCTGTCGAACATCTAAATGTCGACCCCTAAAAGTCAAAAGCTACAAACCACAAATGGCCAATTACGCAAATTTTTTACAGGCTAAAAATTCGCTTGGCCGGCGGATAACAAAACATACTTTCAAGCCCTAATCAAGTGGGGGACTTCACCCCCCACACACCCCGATATGGGGGCTATGCCCCCACACTCCCTTACTAAATATACCAACTCCAAGATTGCTCTACATCGGCAAAAAGGGCAAATTCCTGATGATGGCTAAGTGAATTTTTCCCTGTAAAAACATTTGTGTTTTTGGCCATTCTTGCTTTGTAGCTTTCGATGTTTAGGGGGTCGACATTTAGGTGTTCGACAACCTAAACGTTCAATGTTATAATATAGACCCTTCAAGAATACAGCACCCTGGCACCTGTTTAAAAAAAGAAAAAAGACAACAAGAGCAGATATGATCAATATGTACTATATAAGTATCGGCTCATATATGTTGCACAGATGTGCAGTTCATGATTCCTACAACAGCCATCAGAAAGTCGCTGTGGAAGAACAGTAAAGTATGTTTATACAATGGCATTATTTTAAACAAGTAAGCAATTTCTTTTTTAAATAATGTCATTGTATAATAGTAATACTCCACTCCTGTGTACAGATATATCGGTATTTAGCCACAGCTGGCTTTGTTTAATCACTCAGGCTTCACCCTCTTGATAAAACCACATCAACTATGGGCAAATCATGATATACTCACACACAGTCACGGATTATTGCATAAGTATTCTGGAGCATGATGTGGGCCATAACTATGAATCAGAACTTGCACAACACTTTGAAGTGGAGAAAAGCAGTGCACAGTAAATTAGTAGAGTGGCATTAGAAGGACAACTGGAATTAGGCTGAATCAGTGTTGGAGTTGTACTGTCAAAGAGCATGTGATCAGAGTGGTTGACATCACAAGAAAGACAGGCAATTCTGCCCAGGCATACTTGGAGCTATACATGCTCACACAAAATCATTATGTCATAGCCAGACAGGCAAAAAAAAGGGCCAACACAGCAAAGAACAATCTAGTTCATCATATAAATGAGGAGAAAAGGGGAGGATAGAAATATTAGAAAAGAGGGAATAGCTAGCAGAAAAAAACAAGCAAGGGTAACTGACCATAAGAGAATAACTGTTTTTTTTATATGGGGAAACGCTCTAATTTTTCATATAAGAAGAGGAAGTATAGCTGAGGGCTGAGGTAGATAGGGAGGAATTGCTGTGAGAGGGGAAGAGAGAACAGAACGTATCAGTGTTAAACAAACAAACATAAATTGCAAACTCAGACAGGCAGTGGTGGCATTGAATCAAAACTTGGGGTCAACAGTGAATGTGCACAGACTGACATATGGTGGATACTTTTTAATAGGGAGGTGGGAACAATAAATTAGGTACAGGAAGTGACACACAAGGTACAGAACGCATGAATTGTGGAAGGACATGAAATATGGCAGATGTACGCTGTCACTGAAGCCAACCTACAAAGACATTAGTCACCTCTATTGCAAATATCATGTGATGGCAATGTTTCTGATTGCCATATTGTTGGTGCCTCCCAGGAGGTACTCTGTGGTTGTGAGGCAGGAGTCCAGTGGTCAGCTCATCTAAGATAGCACCTGCTTGTGAAACTGATGCTGAGAGACCACATGGGAACTGTCCAGGCTGCAATCAGAAGAAAGCCAAATTTCCACTCTTCTAATGAGTAGCCACCACAGAGGCTACTAAAGAACCTTCCAGGTCACTTCCATTATGGTGGTCTCTGTCTCCCTGTAGCGATACAGCCCAAATGACCATTGGTGACCTAGCAACCGAGGCATTGATTGGCACAAACTAAGATGATTGCCACAACTCCTCTGCCACTGTCATAACTGAACCAGCAGAAAGCGATGAAAATTAAAAGATAACACAATAGTACAACACATATGTTACACAAGAAAGCAAGTTGCATAGTAGTGCACATGGCCTATGCAATCCATTTCTGGCAGAGGTGCTCTTTCCTCCTGTGACACCCTTCCGTGTTCTCTCACCAGTAGGAAGAACAGTGGTGATCCTGTGGAAAAAAAAAACTTATGCTTACAGTAAAATTCTGACTAGTTGTCCCTAACCTCAGCTTCATGTTTGCTAAGCAGGCTGAGGTGATTCTGCAGTAGGTCACCAATACCTGCATTGCTGTCTAGAATAACTGATGCCACTTATGTCACTCATTGTGCCATCAAGCTCATGCCAGACATCAAACTTGTGAAAAGGTTCATCATTTTGGCCCAACAGGTGCTCCTGCTCTTGAAACTTCCTTTGGAGGAAGAACTAGAAAAATTTGCTCATCCTTATACACTATATAGGAGTTCTGTCTTTCACAGCACTTAAAGCAGGCATGATGTCTCAGAAAGGTCAAGAACAAAATGGTATACACAGATGCACTTTCAGACATCATTTGAAATGCAACACAATGCTTCAGAAAGACTGTCACACAGGCCCACAGAAGTATAAGCTTTACAAATGTTGTACTTGAGTAAACTGTATACAGCCTAAGGACAAATTTACCTTTAACTTATAATGGTGGTTAGACACGGAGAAGAAGACTGAAAAGACGAGTGATGTGCTTTCATAATTTTTCCCTGTTCTCAAGTATATGCAATCTTAGGGTGAAGACATGAGCAGGCTGACTCCACTTAATGTTGACAGCATGGTGTGTTAAGGGAGGGATTTAGAAACTGCTGTGATAAATTCTCTCACATCTCCTATGGTATAAGGCCTGCAGTAATATGATACCAAGTGGTGTCACCATACTGCGAGAAATTGTACTAATTGTACTAATGCAAATAACTGTAAAATCAGGAGTTTACTGAATTAAGTGACTGGAATTTAAAATAGACATGGTGAGTGAAGATAAAACACCTAGTAATGTAAAGCTGCACCATACTGAGCAGTCAGGAGTGTCATGATAACATGCCTGCAGCTGCAGTTTGTATAGGAAAGGGAGACTGAAGTGCTACAGCACAACAGGAAATAAGCAAATGGGCACCATATGGGGTTGCATGCTGGACAGCCACACAATCAGCCATGGACACATACTAACTGTCCTGTGTAACCCACAGGTATACACATTTTGTTGTGTCCATGAGAGAGGAAACATCAGAAAACATTCAGAACCTACAATACTGAGATGTTAAAGCAGACTCACCACACACATGTCATATGCATCCAAGCCTAAAATAGAGTGGAAAAGCTTTTCAGGTGCAAATGTGGCAAGGAATGGTTTTGGACATCAGTACTGTGGGTGGACATAATATAAGCCTACAACACATTTGGTGAAGGGTAACCAATATGATATGACATGATATGATACGATACGATATGATATGATACGATACAATATGATATGATATGATATGATATGATATGATATGGTATGCCAAGAACAAGACACAACACATTGCCATGTAGACTTCTACCACAGGAGGTAGACCACCAACACAGAAGTGGCTCAGAGATGTGGGTGAGAGCTCACGGTTTCTCTGTCAGGGGATGGGTAGCAGAGTCTTGTAACACAAACAAAGGCCAGAAATATGGTTCCAAAGGTTTTATTGGAATAAAGTAGGTGTCATGAAAACACCATATACTCTCACAACAGCAAATAAGAACGAAACCTCAAACTAGTTTTGGTAAAGCACCTTCTTTAGTGAGGACAAATAGCAAGACATACTCCATTAAGCACACTCCATATTTATATATATCCATAGCCAATAGCAAATGGCTTTCACTTAACTCATAATATGTTAATTAAAGTGTGCAAAACATTATTAAATAGAATGCATTTCCCATGATGATTCATTAAATGATACTGTCAATATTATAGACACAAAAAAGTCAAAAAAATAATATATAAAAAATAATATATAAAACAATATCATATTAATTGAAAAAAAATATCATATTAATTGAAAAAAATATACAAATAGTGCCAAGGACTAAAATGTGTGATGCCATAATTATGTATAGAATAAATTATAAATGGTCATTTAGTCCAGGTGGGAATAGGGCTCCCAAATGTATAATCCAATATTTTTCTTTGTTACTAAGAATACTTTGCCAACCCAACTGATTTTGTCTATTCCCCTGTACTTTATCAATGACCGTAAACATAAATTTGGCAGATTGATGTTTGATGGAATGTTGATACAGGGCATTACTGATTTTATGATTCCGAATATCGCTACGATGTTCACCTATTCGAATTCTTAAAGAGCGTGAAGTTTTACCTACATAGAAAGCATGGCAATGGCATGTAGCCAAATAAATCACCCAACTAGATGAACAATTAGCAAAGATACGAGTATCAAATATCTTGCTAGTATTTGCACTAGAAAATTGTTTAATTTTGTTAACATTTCCACAAGAAGAACAATGACCACAAGGAAACGTCCCCAGTAGTTCATCCCCAGTAATTGTAAGTTGTCTATATGTGGCACCCCCACTATCCCGATGTTTATAGTGGGAAAATAACATGCCTAAAGTTTTGCCCCTCCTGTAAGAAATAGAACATTGTTCAGTCAATATATGACGAAGATGATCATTCGCCATAAGTATATTCCAGTTATTGTTCAATACATTTCTAATTAGTTGGTGATTTTTCCCAAAAGTGGTAATAAATCTGATTGTATTATCCATAGCACCATCTTTCTTTTGGTATCGTAAAAGATCCGATCTTTCATGTTGCTCCGTCCACACCCTAGCTCTGGAAATGTCCCTATGTGAATAACCTCTATCCAAAAATCTCTTATTCAAATCCTGTTTAGCGTCCTCATAATCCACCAGAGAAGAATTGATACGTTTTATACGTAAATACTGTGATTTTGGAATATTGCAGATGGTGTGACGTGGGTGCATACTTGAAGAGTGGAGTAATGTGTTGAATTGTGGATATTTCCTATGTATTTTAGTATTCAGGGTGTTGTCTTCATTACGATATATCGTAACATCCAAAAAGTCAATAATTGACTTGTTATATGTTATCGAAAATTCAATACCCCAAATGTTATTATTCAAATGTTCAACAAATTCCAACAAATAATTTACATCCGCACGCCACACCATCCAGCAATCATCAAGATAGCGTCTCCAAATGTCCATCTCAACCAAATAAATGTTATGCAGGGGATCGTAAATAAGACATTCTTCCAAGTATGCCATAAAAAGATCGGCATATATTGGGGCAAAGGAGGCTCCCATAGCTGTACCTCTCAGTTGCCAATAACAATCACCCTGAAAGAAAAAAACGTGCGTGGGTTTGTGTGCTACTGACGTGTTTTCCTCGCTGTTGGCGCTGGTTCCCTGGCTGTTGGTCGAGATGACTCCTCTCCTTTAATATATTGGACTTTCTCCATTTACCTAAGGGTTTTTTTCTTCATGCGCTTCCCAGTTGTTGATCGCAAGGAAGGGTGACTGTGTTTTATATACTTTCGGGTATCTTTTGTATTTACAGTACCTTGTGTGTAACAGACATTAGTGCCTTTTACAATCGAAAAAGCGCACTTCATCATATTTGATGGTATTATATCACCTAGGGATACAATTAGTGTGTATTGAATGTTTCTTACAAAGGACTGCACATTTTTTCACTACGTCTGATACACACGCTGTTTATAACAGTGGCACTAATAAGGGGATTTTCTCAAACGGTATTGATATAATATATTGGGCCTACTAAAAGTTTGTGAAGAGCAATAAAACGCTATGTTTGGTGGCAAGATTGGCGTTTTTTTCTGAAGAAGTGTATCTTAAGGAATGTGCGCTTTTCTAGACTTGTCTCGCAATTCGAACAACAGGATTTCCTTTGGATTGGGACAATTTTGGATTGTGTATCAAGGATTGTAACATTGGCTATTTTTTGTGGATTATAACTTTAGAGGATTTGGTTTTTTATGTTTATACGCGAACTTTTCATATCGCGAGATGTCACCATAAAGGAAGATCAGGCATACGGAGTTACGGTGACCATATGTATGATTGTTTTTGTGTACTCAGATGTTCTTCGTGTATTGGGAACTATAATATTTGGAGCGTTTTCTTTTTCGTGGACACTGTTGATTACATATTGCGTTATCTACACTTGTTGATATACGCTCTTACGGGACTTGGATACATGTGAACACTAAGTCTTTTTGGACTAATGTTTAGTATATATGTATCTCTGTTCATTTGTACGAACTCATGATCATATGTATATGGGGATAATTTGAAAAGTTTGGGTACTGATTCAGTAGGAGTATGTTACACATTTTGTGCTCTTTGTTTTTACATTTTTATATGCATATTTGAATTGGTGGTTTTTCCCAATACATTAGGTAGTTAGTTGACATTCTAGCTTGACATAATACTATAAGAGTTTATAATAGCTTATACAGTGACATAGGGCTATATGTTTATTCTTATTGTGAGAGCTAAATAGGTGGGAAGCAGATTTGATTTTTGAATTTTTTATTGTATACTTCAAGTTCAATGTATGTTTGATACATTTTCATTGTACATACAATTGTCCTTTGATATTTTTGTTTTTCAGTACATACATATTGGGACTGTATACACACATATATATATCTGACCTATTGGGCTTTGTGTTTCTACTTGTTCGAAGATTACAACAATTCCATTTTTCTGTCACTTAGGTATTTACATACATACCCTAAACAATTATTTGCCAGATATTTATCATAACTACTTTTTGGGGGGTTAATAACAAATTGCATTTTGGTCACACCATATATTTTTATTTCACGCTTTGTGAACTTATGCTATATAGATTGGCTGGTGATTGACTTCATGTTCGAAACAACTATGTATGTAAATCTGGTTTTGCTATTATAAGGCCATATTATAGGTATTGTCATGTATTTATATTATGATTGTATGGGAATATCTATATAACTTTATGTGACTTGCTTCTTATATGTTCCAGTACCCCTTTTTTATGATACATTTGGTTCAATGATGTCAGCTGAACATCAGTATAACTAATTATCTCTATATATTTTTTGTGGGTCATTCCATGTTGTGACTATATTCTATTAGTAGACCATTGGTATGTGGTTGGTGACAATTTCTTTGGTTTAGGCTATATTTATGAGTGTATGTATTTTCTGTGAGGTGTTACTATATAGTTATATGTTTGCAAATTTATGGATACTCAATATTTGAAGGCACATTTAGGGTACATGTAGCATCATTATATTTGTGAACTGTGTTTTAGTGACTCCGTTCCCTTGCTGTCTGTTATATATTACAATTCGATGACTTTTGAAACCAGTTTTATGATTGGGTTATATGATTAACAACTTAAATTAATAATATACCTTCCTTACTCATTTCTCGTACCCTTGAATCTATTGTATCACTATATAGGGCCTCTTCCCTGTACATCCGTTCAACACATTGATACTACTATGGATTTAGATCAAATATTACATGGGTTGTGTGCTGATAGGGAAGATATAGCCATTTTTGGCTTGGAAGATATCCCAAGCAACAACCTGAGTAAAAACAGCCCTAATAGTTAGGGGGGTTGTGATTTGGCATTCTGTAAGCTTGAAAAAGGCCTTAAGGGCCTTAGAGCCAATATCTGGCACTTAAGGTTGTTCAAAGCCTATTTACATAAAAATTTGGCACCGAGAGGTCTTCGTATTAAGCTTCGTCCTCTTGTAGGCAGATCTGAACAGAGGCTAACAGAGGAATGGGATGATGCCCTAAGGAAGGGTTCAATGGCATTTGTAAAAATTATATCAGATTATTATGAGAGAACAGTGGATTTCTTGCTCAGAAAGGTCCAGGATTTAAGTACGGAATGCCAAAATTACAAATCTAGTGCTAAATATTCTGTTTGTGTTGATCGGTTGTCTAAGGAACTGACGTCCTATGATAATATGGTTAAGGAAAGAAAACTTAAAAAATTTTCCAGGGATACACATGACTATGAGAGAGGTCAACCCTTTCAAGTCCAAAGAAGTGTACGATTCAAGGATTCGGGATCTGGGGTGAGTGGAGGAAGATCAAAGAAAAGACCTAGGTCTATTTTGAAACAAAATGATTTAACTTATACCAGCACATCAGGGGAGGAGTCATCTTATACTGACAGCGAGGGAGGCACCAGTGTTCAATCACCACTTAAAAAGAAAACTCAATCAAAGTTCCCTTTAGACATGTTGGACAATCCCGAGGGGGGAGGAAACACAAGAATAGAAATCAATACAGATTCTATGACAGGGTTAGTTCAGGCACTATTGAACAAATAGTTGAACCATTTGACAATGTTTTAAATCTGTCGGATTATACACTCACTAAAGAACAGCACTGTATTCTTAATAAAGGATTGGGTTTTGTTCCCAGCTTTTTTTCTGATCATTATTCAGTATCTGTTGATGTGTTGGAATTCTGTAGGAAACTTAATCTAAAAATTTTTTTCAGTGATCAGAATAATTCTTCTACTCAAAGATCTACTGATTTTATTTTTAAAAAATCAACATTCCAACCTCCCATGAACAAAAATGTAGGGATTTTCCAACAAGCAGTATTGAGAGACTTACATTTTCCCCATTTTGATACTAATATAGCTCAGGACAATATTACTTCTTTGGAGAGACAAGCTCTCTCTGAACTAAGATCAAATCATAAAATTGTAATTATTCAAGCGGACAAAGGGGATGCAGTGGTGGTTTTGAACACTGATTATTATGTACAGGAAGGACTTAAACAATTGTCTGATACAAAGTGCTACATGCACATGGGGGTTGATCCTACTCCTCGATTTAAACATGATATTGATCAGTTTATTCAACAGGCTGTACAAGAAGGAATTATTTCACAGAAGACTGCTCAACATCTTCAAGTCCATGATCCACAGAAACAAATTTTATATTTGTTACCTAAAATTCATAAATCTATTACCACTCCCCCAGGGAGACCCATTGTGTCGGGACATGGATCCCTTACAGAACCTCTATCTGTGTTTCTAACATCTTATCTAAAGCCTTTATTGTCTATGGTCAGAGCCCGCATACAGGATACAACTGAATTTCTTAATATCATTGTGGATACTCAATTAGATCCTGATTGGATCATGTGTACTCTAGATGTGAAATCTCTGTACACCAGTATTCCACATTGGGCAGGCCTACAAGCTTTGGATTACTGGCTTCAAAAGGCTGAACTCTATCCACCAGGATTTAACACCTTATTAGTATGTATGTCCGAGCATGTCCTCAACAAGAATGTTTTTTTCTTTCAGGGTGATTGTTATTGGCAACTGAGAGGTACAGCTATGGGAGCCTCCTTTGCCCCAATATATGCCGATCTTTTTATGGCATACTTGGAAGAATGTCTTATTTACGATCCCCTGCATAACATTTATTTGGTTGAGATGGACATTTGGAGATGCTATCTTGATGATTGCTGGATGGTGTGGCGTGCAGATGTAAATTATTTGTTGGAATTTGTTGAACATTTGAATAATAACATTTGGGGTATTGAATTTTCGATAACATATAACAAGTCAATTATTGACTTTTTGGATGTTACAATATATCGTAATGAAGACAACACCCTGAATACTAAAATACATAGGAAATATCCACAATTCAACACATTACTCCACTCTTCAAGTATGCACCCACGTCACACCATCCGCAATATTCCAAAATCACAGTATTTACGTATAAAACGTATCAATTCTTCTCTGGTGGATTATGAGGACGCTAAACAGGATTTGAATAAGAGATTTTTGGATAGAGGTTATTCACATAGGGACATTTCCAGAGCTAGGGTGTGGACGGAGCAACATGAAAGATCGGATCTTTTACGATACCAAAAGAAGGATGGTGCTATGGATAATACAATCAGATTTATTACCACTTTTGGGAAAAATCACCAACTAATTAGAAATGTATTGAACAATAACTGGAATATACTTATGGCGAATGATCATCTTCGTCATATATTGACTGAACAATGTTCTATTTCTTACAGGAGGGGCAAAACTTTAGGCATGTTATTTTCCCACTATAAACATCGGGATAGTGGGGGTGCCACATATAGACAACTTACAATTACTGGGGATGAACTACTGGGGACGTTTCCTTGTGGTCATTGTTCTTCTTGTGGAAATGTTAACAAAATTAAACAATTTCTAGTGCAAATACTAGCAAGATATTTGATACTCGTATCTTTGCTAATTGTTCATCTAGTTGGGTGATTTATTTGGCTACATGCCATTGCCATGCTTTCTATGTAGGTAAAACTTCACGCTCTTTAAGAATTCGAATAGGTGAACATCGTAGTGATATTCGGAATCATAAAATCAGTAATGCCCTGTATCAACATTCCATCAAACATCAATCTGCCAAATTTATGTTTACGGTCATTGATAAAGTACAGGGGAATAGACAAAATCAGTTGGGTTGGCAAAGTATTCTTAGTAACAAAGAAAAATATTGGATTATACATTTGGGAGCCCTATTCCCACCTGGACTAAATGACCATTTATAATTTATTCTATACATAATTATGGCATCACACATTTTAGTCCTTGGCACTATTTGTATATTTTTTTCAATTAATATAATATTTTTTTTCAATTAATATGATATTGTTTTATATATTATTTTTTATATATTATTTTTTTGACTTTTTTGTGTCTATAATATTGACAGTATCATTTAATGAATCATCATGGGAAATGCATTCTATTTAATAATGTTTTGCACACTTTAATTAACATATTATGAGTTAAGTGAAAGCCATTTGCTATTGGCTATGGATATATATAAATATGGAGTGTGCTTAATGGAGTATGTCTTGCTATTTGTCCTCACTGAAGAAGGTGCTTTACCGAAACTAGTTTGAGGTTTCGTTCTTATTTGCTGTTGTGAGAGTATATGGTGTTTTCATGACATCTACTTTATTCCAATAAAGCCTTTGGAACCGTATTGCTGGCCTTTGTTTGTGTTTGAAGATGTTGTTGGGCCGTGCAAGCTTGAACGTGCGTGGGTTTGTGTGCTACTAGCAGAGTCTTGTACCCAGTGCTGGTCTGGATGTAGGATCTGGGCTTGAGATTACTACATGGGTAATGGTAAGAGATATGCCACATAAGTATTAGATTTTACACTGCCATATCGTACAGTGCACTGCATATTCAGCAAGACCCTTCTGCATATCTGTACTCCAGGTATCATGAGTTTGCAATTGCAGCACCCTGTACAACAAAGTATTTAAGTATCTATGTTATTCTCAGAATCTGTCATCTAACAGGGTACCTGCAATTTGTGTCACATCATTCTTGGTTAAAATACTATGCAAAGGGGATAGGAAATGAATGGAGAAGTGGCAGTAGAATGCAAGTGGAGAAATGAGAATCAGGTGGAGCTGTTAAAAAAAGATTATCAGAGAAACAATTCAAAAGAACAAATCAGAAAATGGAGATGTATAAATTAAGGAGAGGGTTGACATTAAGACTTTTTGGAGGGTAAGAGTCAGGGGATATAGAGGACATCAATATAGGTGGAGACAGGATTGGATACAAAAACACAGAAAGAAAACTGCAACAGGAGCTGCATATATGATGAAGTTGAGCAGCAATTAGAGGAAGAGGTGGTGATTAGGGTGGGCAAGAAAAAAAATTGAAGAGTTGGAAGAACAACTACAGGCAAAATTTGAGTAGAACTGAGGGAAAAAGAAAAATAAAGTGGAAATAAATGTGAAGTTGCTAGTGTACACGCTTAAAGATTCAGAAAACAACATGGGTGGTTGGAACAGAGAAAGAACATGGTAGAGGAATTACTAAGAATAAAGTGATGACAGGAATTTATGGAAGTTTATGAGAGTGTGTGTGTGCAAAGAATATCAGGCAGAAGGAGGTTTGAGAAATGGGACTGGCTGGAACTAGGGGAGGACAACAGGGAGGATATACAAAGAAGGAGAGTATGGGGCAGGTGGAAGCAGCAAGTCAACATACGAAAAATGGTGTGGTAGGTATTCCATAGGGTTCTTCAATTGATAACTATAAATTAATGGGAATGCAGCAGGTAAGCTCTTCATAAAATGTGTCTAATTATACAGATAAAAAATAAAGAGTGCCAGAATCAGTGTGGCAGGTCGAATAGTGGTGGTGTATAAAAGAAATGGAAAGGAGGAAGAGTCAGCAAACTATAGACTGATTTCTTTATGCAGTTCTGTTGCAAAACTTATGACTGGAATATATGCATCTAGGTTGGATATGCTGTTACCAAAGTTTGAGGAAGAGTCACAAGGGAGGTTTTGTGAAGGTCAGGTCATCCAAAAATGAGTGGGGATTGTATTTAAGTGTTATGAGTTGATGTGAGAGGGGAAATAGTAAAAGGGGGTTAGGTGGTACTTATTGGCATTCAGAAGGCATTATTTTCAAAATGTTGGGACTTTATGATAATGACACTGAAACAAATATTTAGGGATGGAAGGGCTTTAATTAGTGTTTGAGCATTATATAAGAAGTCAAAGGTTCAAATCAAGGTAAATGGAGGCTTGTCTGACAAGGTGAGGTTAGAGAGAGAAACAAGTTAGGGATACCCACTCTCCCCATGAATTTTGGTTCTGTCTGTGTTAAAACTGGCAGAAAATATGTAGACTGTTAGAAAGCTGTGGAGCAACAGGCAAAAATAGCAACATGAACTTACTGCTGGATGACTGCATATTAATATTGTGGATATTAAAGGGATGTTTTCTCAGAAGCTGCAAATTTACAAAGAATTCAGAAAGGAATTAGGCCTGAAGTATCATCCCATGAAATAATTAATAATGAGGATAACTAGAGGGGAACAATGGTTACCATGATCACTAGGAAAGGGGGAATATTTAAGAGTAAAAGTTTGTACAACTCTAGATGTGTTCAGTAGAAAAAAAATAGGAGGAGTAAAGAGACATGATAATACACTGAGTGACAAAATGAATGTGTATAGAGTGATATGTCTAGTAATGTATATGCTGAGGTATGTCCAGATAAAGCAATAGCATTGTGGATAGAGGAAACACAGAAAGTATGTGATAGAGTTGTTTGGTCAGTAAAGAGAAATAGGATAGAGATTGAAAGAGCGAAGGCCCTAAGGGGATAGGAGAATGAGGCAGTGGCGGCTGGTGACTTCAAATCAAAGGGGGGCTGCAGGAGCCAGCTGAATGGGTGGGGTCAAGGGGAAGAGGTGTGGCCAACCAGAAAGGGGAGGAGCTATGCCCCAAACCACAAAAAC
The DNA here is from genome assembly GCF_019279795.1 of Protopterus annectens. Taxonomy (NCBI): domain Eukaryota; kingdom Metazoa; phylum Chordata; order Ceratodontiformes; family Protopteridae; genus Protopterus; species Protopterus annectens. Next base: position 691,392,343 of record NC_056741.1, read on the forward strand.
TAACTTTAATTAAATACACTGCCCTGGGTGGCAAACCATCATTATGAGAGTCCAATCAAGACAAAAATAAGTGTAGAAGAATAAAAATATTTCAATGCATTGGCTGCATGACAGCTTACTTAATATCTAGATGGAAACAAAAGGTTTTGAGGCATGAAAAAATAAATTACTTTTTAAATACATTACTGGAATGCCAGTCAAAAACAAGTACAAGCAAAACCAGAAGCACTCAACTCAAACCACTTCTTCTTGCACTGCAGTTCTAATTATAATTTATATTCAGCTTTATTAAAGTGCCAAGTAACATGCTGAAAGTAGCAATCTCTGTGATGCACCCACTTGTCAAAATGTTTCTTATCCAAAAAAGACCTGCTGCCTGACAACTATCTACTTGTTTCATGGGGAAAACACGTAAGTAAAAAATGAAAAGCAAACAAGAAACAAGCTCAAGATACATTGCTTAAAGGATTACTGTACAGGTTATGGACCACACATGATTGGCATTCTGTTTAGTTTACGGGTAAAGTCTGTAGAGATGACTGGAAGTCTCCAACAAGTGTAATGAGCTTTTTAAAATAATGGAATCCTGTCATTTAATACCCAAGGCTTATACATTATCTAGTCAAGTATTCTCTGCATGGCAACAACAGAAAGGCTTTCAATGTCGGCAATTCTTTAACAGTATGCTTATTAAAGCTTACTTGCATCTTATGATCTCAGACAAGCTTACATTATGGTCATTAAAGCATTGCTACTTAAACACAGAGCAACAGGCACTTTGAGTAATAAGCATAAATCAACAGTACAAAAATATGACAGAAACCAGACCTTTCTGCAAAATCAAGGACGGATGAAAAGCCACTGTAGTACTTGTGTCTACCTTGGATGGGGAGACACACTGCACATTTACACTGCATAACTACTCCTTGCCTTGCTTGGACACATCCAGAGTCAGTACATGGTGGAGTGGGGTGCAACAAGTATGTCACAATTTGAAATGTCTCTGGCTGACTGTGATGGCCCTGACACATGTGTCATACCTCTCAACCTCAGAGCAAGCAATCTGGACAAAGCCATACACATAAGTGGGACAAATGCCCACAAATAAGGACAATTTTTAAATATTGCTCTAATAAACTTAGAAAGATAATAGAATAGGTCTTGCATTAGTATGACTTTTCTGAAGGGTATAAAATCTGAAACTCAAATGTCTGCCATTATTTTCTAACTTCAGTCTTTAGTGATTTGTCACTAATTTGCCAAAAAACACAATTTTATGAAAAATGGACCAAATGTGATGCAAAAATATAAAATAGCCAAACAATACAGCTGGGAACCTGTCAAAGAAGGGACACTTTAATATTAGTACTGCTAACTTGAGCAGCTGACAAAATAAAAGAATCTACATGCATTTCAAGTAATCTATAACTTTGATTATTACAGTTATTTCTTAATTGTAAACCCTCCATGTTTTCTTCCAAAATTGCTATTTTGCAAAGGGATTATTAGGGGGAAGAGCAACATTTTAAGCCAAAATCGGAGACAGTTGAGAGGTTGGCTATGCCTAATTCTATAAAGCAATTTATTTGCATGTACCTCTCAACCTGTTAATGCAGTAAATCTGAACAAGGCCAAATATACTGGGGGGACATATAAACAGTACTAAAAATTGCTCGTATAAATTGAGACAGTTGATAGAATAACAGTTCTTACTTTAGCATGCATTTTTCTGAAGGCTATGAAGTCTGAAACTCACTGTATCATTATTTAGTGGCTTAATTTCTAAATGATTTGCCAAAAAACTACAAATTTTATGAAGAACAAACCAAAAATAAGAAGCAAAAATCTATTCATTCTTTGAAAATCTGGACAGTTGGGAGGTATAGTTCAGCTGGGCCTGTCTGAGTTTGCTGCCCTTCCCCCCCTGACAAAATCACGGTTGAATGGAGCCTCTGCAGCCATTCCTATGAACCATTACTTGGCTATTTCACTCCATTTACCATAAACACTAATGTGCATACTGCTTTACTTGTATGATGAGTTGGACTTCATTTGAAAGTTTTATTTTGTATTTTACAGCACAAACACTAAGTCATCTACTAAACAAAGCAATGCAGTCTCACAATGAAAACTTAGCATTAAAACTTCTCTGCTCTTGAAACTCACATTCATTGAAACAGCATTGAAACCCACATTCAAAGAAAATACATTTTGCCAGTGGCAGATAAAGATTAATTTTGGGCTGTTTTCAAATCATAGGCCCCTTGCATATGAAACATACATGTGCTCTTTGATACACCTTCCTCATTGTTCTAAATTATATTCCTTGTACAACATATTACAGTTGTTAGAGGGCGTTTTAAATTTGTTTTGAACATTTTTCCAGTAAACAATGAAACAAAATGCATGTACCCATAATGACAAAACTGCCCAGTTCAGAACATTTATCATAAAAGTCTACTCAGACTTCCGCAGTCCACCATTATCAGTAAATATGCACAATTCTACAGTCCACCATTATCAGTAAATATGTACAATTCTACAGTCCATTATCAGTAAATATGCACAATTCTACAGTCCATTATCAGTAAATATGCACTATCTCTGAAGAAGTAAAAGTCATCTAAATAATTCCACATTAAAGAAATCTGTAACTAATGAAGAGGTTGCTGCTAGCAAACACCTTTATATTTCATGGTTTCATCGAAAAATAAAGTGCCTGTTGCCCCTCAGGAATAAATTGCCTATATTACATTAAAAAATGATAAGCTAGTAATATTGCAAGAGGAAATGGATGGCAAACTGATAACAAACTCATAGTTAGTATCTTCACCAAGGAGAACATTCTCAGTAGAGCAGCATCCATCCCTTGTGGGAGTAGAACCCACAGCCTTCTGCATTAAAGACAAGTATACAACTTGTTGTGCTATTAACAAGGCAAACCAACTTCACTTAAGCAGCACTAAACTTCTGTTCCCCTGCAGCTCTCAGCTCCTTGTAATATCTACTCAATACTCAACTTTGCAGCACAAGAAAACTGGAAAAAGCCAAAATGTATTGGGGGGGGGTCAAAAGCCCAAAAACCAGGGACACAAATATTGCTTGTATAATCTTGGAAAGTTGCTAGAACCATACATTTTACTGCCAAGCTCCCTGTGCAAAACAGAGCAACATACCACTACGCCAAATCAGCTGCTTTGTAAAAGAGGAAGATTGAAACTTAAATGGCTATCATTTAGTGAATTCAGTTCTCACTATAGCTGTCAACCTCTTAGTACAAAACACCTGAACAAACCCAGTAATGAGGGAATACAGCCCTCAAACATTCAGTGAATTCAGTTCTTGCCATAGCTTTCAACCTTAGCACAAAACACCTGGACGAAGCCAATAATGAGGGAATGCAGTCCCAAAAATAGGGACAAATTTCAAATATTCATCTTATAAACTTAGAAAATTGCTAGAATAAAAGGTTGTGTTACGGTTGTGTTACTATGTATTTTCTGAAGAACATGAAGTCTGAAATTCAAATGCCTGTCAATTTTACTGCTGACAGAATAAAAACAATTTTCAGCAAAGACCCAGGGAGAAATACTGCAGACACGTCTTTGTAAAATGACAGGGCACCAGAGCAAATCCACACAAACACAGGGAGGAGATGCAGACTCCACACAGAAGGCACCCCAGCCAAGAATCAAACCAGAAAACCTATAGCGGTGAGGCAACAATACTACCACTGCACCATCAAATATGCAAGGACTTAAACATTCAGAAACCTGAAGTCTGAAATTCAAATGCCTGTCAATTTTATTTAACATTTGTTAATCAGGACAGTCTGACTTGGAACAAAAAGAAATTCAGCAGAGGCCCAGGAAGAAATAATGCAGACATGTCTTTGTAACATGGGAGGACACAAAAGCAAACCCACACAAACACAGGGAGAAGATAAAGACCCCACAAAGAAGGCATCCCAGCCAAGAAGCAAACTTGAGAACCTGCACCTGTGAGGCAACAATGCTACAACTGCCCCATCAAATATCAAGCATTACAGCATTTACAAACCACAGATATTATGAGGAACAGATCAGATCAAACATGAGGCAAAAATCTGCAGTTTTTTTCACAAATGGTGGTGGGTAGGGAATTAAGGTCTTTAAAACCTGCATACAAGGTACAGGATTCAAGCCTGAGGTATTCCCTACTACACACACAAACACCTGTAGTAGCAAACCACAAAAACTAAATATACTGCATTGGGTGCCAAACAGTTGTCATGAGAGTCCAATCAAGACAAAATGAAGTGTAGAAGAATAAAATTATTTCAATGCATTGGCTGCATGACAGCTTAATATCTAGATGGAAACAAAAAAGGTTGTGAGGCATGAAGAAATAAATTACTTTTTTTTAAATACATTAATGGAATGCCAGTCAAAATCAAGTATAAGAAAAACAAGCAGCACTCAACTCAAACCACTTCTTGCACTGCAGTTCTAATTATAATTTACATTCAGCTTTATTAAAGTAACAAGTAACGTGCTGAAAGTAGAAATCTCTGATGCCCCCACTTGTGAAAATGTTCCTTATCCAAAAAAAGACCTGCTGCCTGACAACTACTTGTTTCATGGGGAAAACATGATCAAAGTAAAAAATGAAAAGCAAACAAGAAATAAGCTCAAGATACATTGCTTAAAAGGATTACTGTACAGGTTATAAATTACACGATTGGCATTCGGTTTATGGTTAAAGCCTGCAGAGATGACTGTAAGTCTTCAAGTGTAATGAGACTCTTAAAATAATGTAATTCTGTCCTTTATTACAAATACTGGCATATGCATTTCAATACCCAAGGCTTATACAATATCTAGTTAAGTATTCTCTACATGGCAACAGAAAGGCTTTCAATGTTGGCAATTCTTTAACAGTATGCTTATTAAAGCTTACTTGCATCTTGCAATCTCAGCCAAGCTTACCTGATGGTCATTAAAGTATTGCTACTTAAACACAGAGCAACATGCACTTTGAGTAATAAGCATAAATCAACAGTACAAAAAATATGACAGAAACCAGACCATTCTGCAAAAATCAAGGACAGATGAAAAGCCACTCTAGTACTTGTGTCTACCTTGGATGGGTGGGATTCTCTGCACATTTACACTGCATAACTACTCCTTGCCTTGCTTCGACACATCCAGAGTCACTACATGGGGGAGTGGGGTGTAACAAGTATGTCACAGTTTGAAATGTCTCTGGCTGACTTGTGATGGCCCTGACACATTTATCATACCTCTCAACCTCAGAGCAAGAAATCTGGACAAAGCCATACAAAGAAATGGGACAAAGGCCCAAAAATAAGGACAAATCTTAAAATATCGCTCTTATAACCTTAGAAAGCTAATAGAGGTCTTGCATTAGTATGAATTTTCTGAATGGTATGAAATCTGAAACTCAAATGTCTGTCATTATTTTCTAACTTCAGTCTTTAATTATTTGTCACTAATTTGCCAAAAAACACAATTTTATGAAAAATGGAACAAAAATGTGATGTAAAAATATAAAATAGCAACACAATACAGCTGGGAACCTGTCAAAGAAGGGACACTTTAATATTAGTACTGCTAACTTGAGCAGCTGACAAAATAAAATAATCTACATGCATTTCTGAAATAAAAGTAATCTGATTATTACAGTTATTTCTTAATTATAAACCCTCCATGTTTTCTTCCAAAATTGCTATTTTGTGGAGGGATCATTAGGGGAAGAGCAACATTTTGAGTCAAAATCAGGGACAGTTCAGAGGTTTAGCTATGCCTAATTCTATAAAGCAATTTATTTGCATGTACCTCTCAACCTGTTAATGCAATAAATCTGGACAAGGCCAGATATATTGGGGGAGCAAACAGTACTAAAAATTGCTCTTGTATAAACTGGGACATAAATCTGGACAAGGCCAAATATATTGGGGGGAACATATAAACAGTACTAAAAAAATGCTCTTCTATAAACTGGGACAGTTGATAGAACAGGTCTTACTTTAGCATGCATTTTTCTGAAGGTTATGAAGTCTGAAACTAGGTGTGTCATTATTTAGTGACTTAATTCCTAAATTATTTGCCAGAAAACCACAAATTTTTATGAGGAACAAATCAAAAATAAGAAGCAAAAAATCTATTCATTCTTTGAAAATCTGGACAGTTGGGAGGTATGGTTCAGCTGGGGCTGTCTAGGTTTGCCACCCTCCCCCCTCACAAAACCCTGGTCGAATGGAGCCTCCCTGCAGCCATTCCAATGATCCATTACTTTGCTATTTCACTCCAATTACCATAAACACTAATGTGCATACTGATTTACTTCTATGATGATTTGAACTTCATTTGAAAGTTTTATTTTTGCATTTTACAGCACAAACACTAAGACATCTGCTAAACAAACTTGGCATTAAACCTTCTCTGCCCTTGAAACTCACATTCACTGAAACAACATTAAAATACACATTCAAAGAAAATACATTTTACTTGTGGCAGATAAAAATTAATTCTGGGCTGTTTTCAAATCATAGGCCCCTTGCATATGAAACATACATGTGCTCTTTGATACACCTTCCTATTGCTTTGAACATTTTTCCAGTAAACAATGAAACAAAACTGTCCAATTCAGAACATTTCCATCATAAAAGTCTACTCAAACTTCTACAGTCCACTATTATCAGTAAATATGCACAATTCTACAGTCCACCATTATCAGTAAATATGCACAATCTCTGAAGTAGTAAAAAAGTCATCTAAATAATTCCACGTTAAATAAATCTGTAATGAAGAGGTTGGTGCTAGCAATCACCTTTATATTTCATGGTTTCATCGAACAATAAAGTGTCTGATGCCCCTGTGGAATAAATTGCCTAAATTACATTAAAAATAAGCTAGTAATATTGCAATAGGAAATGGATGGCAAACTGATAACAGGCTCATATATAGTATCTTAACTTTCAGTACAGCAGCATTTACCCCTCATGGGAGTAGAACCAACAATCTTCTGCATCAAAAGCAAGCACGCAGCCTGTTGTGCTATTAGCACTAAACTTCTCTTCCCCTGCAGCTCTCAGCTCCTTGTAAAATCTACTCAATACTCAACTGCATCTCAACTTCGCAGCACAAGAAGTCTGGAAAAAGTCTAATTTATTGGGGTGGGTCAAAAGGGCAAAAACCAGGGACACATTAAACATTGCTTGTATAATCTTGGAAAGCTGCTAGAATAAAATGCTGTGTTACCACGGTACCACCATACATTTTACTGCCAAAGTCCCTGTGCAAAAAAGAGTCAGAACAACATACCACTATGCCAAATCACCTGCTTTGTGAAAGAAAAATGCTGTGTTACCACTGTACATTTTACAGACAAGGTCCCTGTGCAAAACAGTCAAGAGCAACATACCACTACGCCAAATCAGCTGTTTTCTGAACGAGAGGAAAACTGAAACTTAAATGGCTATCATTTAATGAATTCAGTTCTCACCATAGCTGTCAACCTCTTAGCACAAAACACCTGGACAAACCCAGTAATGAGGGAATACAGCCCTCAAACATATTCAGTGAATTCAGTTCTTGCCATAGCTGTCAACCTTAGCACAAAAAACCTGGACAAAGCCACTAACAGGGTATTACAATCCTAAAAATAAGGAAAAATTTCAAATAGTCATCTTATAAACTTAAAAAATTGCTATAATAAAAGGTTGTGTTACTATATATTTATTGCTAGAATAAAAAGTTGTTTTACTATGTATTTTCTGAAGTCTATGAAGTATGAAATTCAAAATGCCTGTCAATTTTACTTCTGATGGAACAAAAACTATTTTCAGTAGAGGCCCAGGGAGAAATACTGTAGACACGTCTTTGTAAAATGGCAGGATACCAGAGCAAATCCACACAAACACAGAGATAAGATGGAGACTCCACAAAGAAGGCACCACAGCCAAGAATCAAACCACAAACCCTACAGCTATGAGGCAACAATACTGCCACTGCACCATCAAATACGTAAGAAATTAAACATTCAGAAACCTGAAGTCTGAAATTCAAATGCCTGTCAATTTTATTTAACATTTGTTAATCAGGACAGTCTGACTTGGAACAAAAAAACAATTTTCAGCAGAGGCCGAGGAAGAAATAATGCAGACATGTCTTTGTAACATGGGAGGACACAAAAGCAAACCCACACAAACACAGGGAGAAGATACAGATGCCACAAAGAAGGAACCCCAGCCAAGAATCAAACCTGAGAACCTGCCGCTGTGAGGCAACAATGCTACCAGTGCACCATCAGATAAAAGCAAGCCCACACAAACACAGGGAGAAGATAACAGACCCCACAAAGAAGGAACCCCAGCCAAGAATCAAACCTGAGAACCTGCAGCTGTGAGGCAACAATGCTACTACTACACCATCAAATATAAAGCATTATAATATTTACAAACCACAGATATTATGAGGAACAGATCAGATCAAATATGAGGCAAAAATCTGCAATTTTTTTACAAATGGTGGTGGGTAGGGAACTCAAGTCTTTAACACCTGCATACAGGGTACAGGGTTCAAGCCTGAGGTATTCCCTACCACACCACCATGAGCACCTAGGGCATTTACACACACACACACACACATAACCAGTCCAGCATAACACTTCCCTAACCAGTCAGCATAATCACACACACACTTCCCTAACCACAGTCCAGCATACATTCAAATAGTAATAATTAACACACACACACTAAATAATTAGCACACTTACCTGTCCTGGCTGTCCATTCTCCATAATGTACATCCAAATGCCCGCGCAATAATCCAAAGACCCGCGAGATCCAAACCCTTCCCGACGACGTGAGACTGACTGCTGGTGTTGCAGTCCGGCCCCGACACTTTCCCAGCGAGTCTGTTCACTTTAAAGGTGCACAGATGTCTCCTCATGTTTCCCTACCAGGACTGCCTGGAGCATGTGCAGTAGACTCGCAGTAGTCTGGACTACTGCGCATGCGCGAAGTCTGTGAATTTTAAAACTTTTTTTTTTTTTTTTTTTTTTAATTTCTTTTTAGTTCTTTTTGTTGAGGGGGCTGCAGTCCGGCAGTCCAATAGCACGGGCCGCCCCTGGAATGAGGTATGCATGAGTTTGAGATGCGTACAAAAAGACTGAAAGGTCTGGAAAACTATATAGTCATCTGGAAGATTTGGGAAGATAATGACTGGAGGTTTAAAGGAACATTTTCAGAGAAATACAGAAAGCAATGGAAACAGATAGAAGGAAGTTTATTAAAGGGAAGGTGAGAGGTGAAGGGTCAAAAGGGACCAGAATCAGAAAGAGTGAGAGTCATTAGAAGGTATTTAGGAATTTGTTTGGAGATCACATGAATACCAGCTACAGGAATAGCTACAACATGATGTAGCCCGCTGCTATCATTAAAAAAAAGTATCCATGATAAATGAAGATTGACAATACTGAGCAAGTCAGACATAATACCTGGGTTATTCCTGATCAATCCAAGATTTGCCAGTACCGATTGAGTTAAGTTATTTAAAGATCAGAGCAGAAAATCTGAAGCCCAATGTACTGGCATCAATTAGAGATAACCCCTATCAATGTGATGTTTCAACCTGGGGAGGTATTTGATAACCAAAACTATATAAACAAATGACTGTAAAAACTAGAAAAGAGAGCCATACATTCACAAGTAACTAGAAAGCAAGACTTTTATTCCACAAAACTTGCTTAACTAATGTTTAAATATACATCATGCGACTATATTGGTCATTAAAACACATTCAAGCACTTTTGAAGTTTCTGACTTTTTTAGTTTTGGTTCTAGTTTCTGACTTTATAAGTCCCTTATTTTTTTTTTTAAACAATGTACTGTATGTTTAAATTCAATGACTTCCTAATGAATAATGAATGTGTTTTAATGACCAATATAGTCACACAATGTATATTTAAACATTAGCTAAACAAGGTTTTTTATATGAAGAAGTTTTGCTATCTAGCTTAATGAAAAGTGCTTCGTACTGATGTTTTGTGGAATAAAAGTCTTGTTTTCTAGTTACTTGTGAATGTATGGCTCTCTTTTCTTGCTTTACATGTATTTGATAAGTTACGTACTAACCTGTGCCCTCAAGTCAAGGTCGGTAACAAAGAAGTACCACTGTGTCCAATGTGTTCACTTTGTTTTGCAATCTCCAGTCTCATGCAAATCAAAGACAAAACTAACAGGAGTTCCCTTGAGTAAATAAAATTTATATATTGAAAGCAAAAAAAGAAGACTCAAACTGAACAAAAAGAACAGATTTAAAGCAGAAATTTAATCTCCCATGAACCCCTCTAAGCAGCTAGAAAAATAAAAAATAAAATAAGGCAATTAAGATCCAAAGCAAAGAGGTCAAGGCATTCAATAAAAGCTATTAAAACAAACATTGCTAATTCAGTGCTGTCCATCAAAAGAGATAATTTTACTGATAAACACACTAAAAACAAAGGTTTATTGGACCATATAAGTAATCAAATAAATTAACAAAAAATAGTATAGCTCATTAAAGAATTTATTATGCGGAGTGGAATAAATATGTCATGGAATATTCCAATAAACATCATCAGTTTAAAAAACTAGTTTCAATTTCAGAAAAAAATGCCCACAACATAAAGCAGAGAAACAAACTGGCCAGTGCAGCCAAAAAGGTCAAACTTTATCAAAACATTGCATATTAATAGCTGGTTCATACATACACAGACAGTAGTGACTACAACACTTAACAATTATAGGGGTAATGATGAATGAAATTTGTAAAAGTGTAGTTTGGGTGGGGTGAATGGGGGAGACACCCCAGGTCCAAAGTGTTTGGGGGCACAAATGGACATGCCGATCCATCTTAAATGCATTACTCGCTTTCTGAAATGAAAGCTGCTTTTGCATTGCAGTCAAAAATGTAATGGCTGTTTGTTACAGTTTAAAAGAACAGCAGAGATTTTTTTTTATGTTTTGTTCTTGCTCCAGAGAGTTGAAGAGTGTAAATCTGGCAGAAAAGACCTAACTTGCTCCTTAAGGAGACGCACCAGATATGTGAATGACTTTTTCTTGTTCCACAACTCAGAGACAGAAGGTTGCCACACTGGTGAAACAACAATGTATACAAGATACAGCTCTGGAAAGTTGCATCAACTCCACAAATAACAAAAAACACAAAGTTTGCTGTCAACTTAAAGTTATATTTTAGAAGGAATTTTTAGTCTTTTGGCAATGGCCAGGAATGATACATGTGCACTGTATGCTGGCACAAAACGTGGGTCACATAGTGGAAATGCACCACAGTATGAAGCACATTTGACTATGCATGTGGTAACAGATCTGAACACCTAGACGTGTCCTGAGGCAGAAATAGCAGCAATGCTGAAAAGCCACAATCCAGCCAGAGTGGAGTATGACAAATAGGGAGATGTTGAGTGAGACAGTAGTCACCTGTTTGCTAATGTGAAACTTGTGATTGGATGGCACCAGGTAGCACAATATGGCAACTGTTGGGACAGGCTGCTAACAAGTGTCCCTTAATAGTAGCATACAGCACAGTGCAGACACCTGCTGTCTAGTTTGCCATCACCAGGATATTTATTAGGTCCATGACAGGGGGAAAAAGTGGAGTAAAAGGCAGTAAAACTGGGAGAAAATAATCAGAGGCACACACAGAAGTGAAGCATAAAGGTAAAACAGGTGAGGGGGATGGTTTGGCACGTTTCAAATAATAGGTAATTTTATATTTACACAGACACACTCATACACATTTGCATACATAGACTAATCATTATAATGGTTGCCTGCAATTTCTTCCTGCATCTAGTCCATACTTAACAGTTGTAGCTGTAGCTGTAGGAAGGCAACCCATTATCAGAACTGTCTATCCCTACACTATCCAATGTGTCCTGAATAGAGGTTCTGTTTGTGCGTACATTTGGTGATACAAGCAGTGGGTCTTCTCATGTGCAATATTAAAATCATAGCCCATTAACTTATTGTCACTTCTGACACCCCCATCTATGATGTAAAGCCTGATCTTCTTCTGTACATCCCTGTGGGCTTCAGGGTGGCATCCCCCCTAGCTGTTTGGATGCACATGGCTCTCCCTACCAGTGATCTGAGGTATCACTGGGGTAGCCCACTGCCTATGACATAGCATAACAGTGGCACCTACAGTATTTCTATGCCCATCCCAGTCTGCAGTGCTGAGTATACCAATTGCAACCCCACTATTTGAGATTGATAGCTTACTGTGACTAGCAGTCAGATGGCTACAGCCATATCTGTTCTATCTATAGGTTTCATCATTCCAGCCAGAAGGGGCCAGAGAGCAAACGTTGGGCAGCTTCAATGAATTGAGAATGACATCCTGCTACATGTAGTCAAAATGCATTGGTGCCACCTGTTGGAGAAGAGGGATTTCACTCACCAGTACAGAACCATCTTTGGGAGACACAACAAAGATGGACTCAGGTCACTGAAAAAATCAGGTGAGCCTTGAAGAAAGCACACAGTGTAGTAGCATGAAGGTTGAACACTAGATGAGGGTCATTTACCACTGCAAGCCTATCTGCTGCAGGGATGTTACTAGTTCCCACATGGAGATGATGAAAGTGCAAGTATAATACTTGAAGGAGTGGTAGAGTTTCCAGGAGTGGCAAACCCTTATATATCTCAGCATGAAATGCACCAGATTTGTGATCATATTGGATGCATATAAAGCACCAGTACCAATACAGGGTGTAGCTGTAACATATACCACATGCAACTTGGGTAGACTTCCTCCAAGTAAGTAAAAGGCACCAGAGTAGAATCCATGATTGCAAAGTCATCCCCAGTAAAACAGTCAGCCAACAGCATAAACCACTAATTGCCACAATCAGCTGCAAGCAATGGTCAAAGAAGGCTCTAAGGTCAATAGAGACCAGGCTGAAGACATGGAAGTTGACAGAAGAGAAAGTGCAACAGTTCAAGGAATTACTCAGGGCTCTAGCACCCCAAGAAGAGTAGGAAATAAGTGGAGTTGAAGAAGAATGGCAGTGCCTAAAAACAGCATGTGTTAGGACTACAGAAAAGATATGTGGCCAAGCCAGGTATGGAAATAAGGTACATAAGGAAAGCTGGTGGTGGAATGGAGAAGTCCCGGAAGTCATCAAAAGAAAGAAGGAGTGCAGGAAGAAGTGGGAGACAGAAAAGACTGACCAGGCTAGGAAGGACTACTGGTTGGCTAACAAAGAAGCTAAGAAAGAAGTTGCAATAGCAAAGAATAGGGCATCAGAGGCACTGTACCATCTTCTGGAAAGTGACTCAGTAAGGGGCACAAAGAAACTATATCAGTTTGCAAGGCAAAGAAAGAAAGATAAAGAAGATAGTCTAACACTGTTAATAAGGGATGAAAGCAACAACCTGCTCACCAGTCCAGAGGACATCAATGGCAGATGGAAGGAGTATTTTCAGCAGCTTCTGAATGAAGAAAACCCCATGAAAGCTGTACTGCCCCAGAAACAGCCTACAATGAGAGAAGAAGAGGAGTCCACCCTAGAAGAAGTAAGAACAGTACTAAGGAAGATGAAGTCAGGGAAAGCAGCAGGCTCAGATGAGGTTACAGCAGATATGACAAGGATGTTGGGTGAGAGAGGGGAAAAATGGCTCCAGAGGGTACTAATAGCAGTGTGGAGAGAAAGGCGTATCCCAGGTTACTGGAGAACAAGCATACTCATGCCAGTGTACAAGAACAAAGGGGACATACACAACTGTGGGCAGTACAAAAGCATCAAACTGCTATCACATTGCATGAAAGTTCTGGAGAGGGTGACTGATAAATGGATATGCAGAGTAGCAGAATGTAAGATGAGAGATGAGCAGTTTGGATTCAGATCAGGATGCAGCAAAATTGACCCGATGTTTGCATTGAGACAGATACTTGAGAAGAAGCTAGAGATGAGGAGAGCGTCCAACTTGGCATTCCTAGACTTGGAGAAGCATATGACAGGGTCCCAAGAAAGCTGATCTGGGCAGTATTGTGGTGGTTTGAAGTCCCAGAAACATTGGTAGAATTAGTGCAGGCTATGTACATGGACCCAATGACTCAAGTGCGAACAGTGTTCGGTCTCACAAAAGGGTTCCTAGTGGGTGTGGGTGTGTACATCAGGGTTCAGCTCTGAGCCCACTGCTGCTCATACTGGTGATGGACTACATTATCAAACAGGTTAGAGGGGATGGATCAACAAAGCTGCTGTATGCAGACGATGTGGCAGTACAGGCAAACTCTGAGCTAGAACTTCAGCAAAAGATAGGAGAATGGAATGCAAATCGGAAGGCACATGGGATGAAACTAAGCACAGATAAGATGGTAATGGCAGCAAATTGGGGAAATCAGAAGAAGCAAAGAATAGAGATAGAAGGGATGATAGTGGAACAGGTAAACAGCTTCAAATATCTGGGAGGGGTAGTTGAGAAGAAAGGTAGTCTGAATGAAGAGGTCAAAGCTAGAATCAGAGGGGGTGCAGCCAACTGGCATAGAGTATCAGGTGTAGTCTATGACAAAAATGCCAAAGAAGCTGAAAAGTAAGGTGTACAAGACGGTGTGACCTGTACTACTGTATGGTACAGAAATCTGGGCAGTAAAGGCAGAACAGTTGAAGAAGCTAGAGGTGGTGGAAATTAAGTGCAGTTATTTATTCATTTATTTTTAGTCATTGTGGTTGTTTTTTAGATAGTATTTTTAAATAGTATTATTATATATAAATGGTATATAAACATTCATACACTTACATATTGTTTTGAATTTGAATTTGATTGATTTTATCTGAATATAATAATAACAAGTTGAGCTTTTTTGCTTGCTTTAATCTGGTAATACAAACTGAAATACTATTTAATTGTTTTAATTGCTTTATTTAAAGTAATTGACCTGGTTAATTGATTAAGTAATTAACTTATCAGCTTATGAAATGAGGTTTGAAAATGTGTATTTAAGCTCTTTGATGGATATTATTGTTAAAAACCTGAGGAAGCGTGTGGATACACGTGAAAGCGCTTGTTTTTCATATAATAAATATAGTTTTTATTTCATCGTGGTGGTCTTCTTCTGTTGTTGTTTGTGGATTTGTGCCTGAGAAAGGTGGTAGGATGCACACTGTGGGACAGATGAAGAAAGGAGGACATAAGAGCAGAAGCCAAAGTAGCTCCAATTGCAGGAAAGATCAAAGAGAACAGATTACGGTGGTATGGGCACATGTGTAGAAAAGCAGAAGTCAATCTGGTGAGGAGGACTTGGGACAGACAAGAAGAAGGTAAGAGGAAGCGAGGATGCCCAGCAAAGAGGTGGATGGATTGTGTGAAAGAAGATCTGCGACAGTCAGGCATGAGTGTTGAAGAAGGCAGGAGAGTGGCACTGAATCGAGAGAGTTGGCAACAGTTAATACCCTACCCCGACCCCATGTAGAAAAATGGGAAAAAGGGGGCTGATGATGATGATGATGATGATGATGATGTTTCCCATAAGTACAACATGGGTGTTGGTAAACAGGAAAGGCAGTGGAGGTATATGTCTATTCTATATCTGCATATTCTGTGCCACTCTTTACATGCAAAAAACTAGGTGTCAGTGTAGCATGGATACTCAGCTTAGTCTGACTGTCTGTCTGTCTCCTTTTCTTGATGATTTCATCTTTCTATTCAGACCACAATTAAGTTTGAGCAATACAGTGATACCACTATCCTATTATGGTTACACCTGTTCAGACAATGTAAGGACAATAATTTCCAAACAAAGACTGAGCCTCGTTCAGATAACACCCACTCACTTTATGTCTCCATTTTATGGTGGTCCTCCACCCATTATTCAGGGTGAAGGCATGGCCTCACCCATACCTGAAGTACAGATTGTACATATCAGCCCTAACCATACTTGTCAAGGAAGGCTCTGCTGTGAGTGAGAAATTCAATACAGCTCTCTCTGTGGCTAGAGCAGTGAAGTGAAGCACTGCATTCAATCATACCTCTCAACTGTCCAGATTTTTGATCATATTTTTGGTTTGTTCCTCATAAAATGTGTGGTTTTCTGGCAAATCACTGGGATGACCTGAGGACTGAAGTCACAAAATAATGACATGCATTTGAGTTTCAAACTTCAAATCATTCAGAAAATGTATGTTAACACAAGCCCTGTTACTATAGCATCTTTCTACGTTTATAAGAGCAATATTTAAAAACTGTCCCTATTTTTGGGCCTTTGACCCCCATTTTGTCTGTCTTTATCAAGATATATTGCACTAAGATGTTTAGAGGTTTGCATCTAATATGGATATACCCACCATATGGCAGCCTAGCAGGGGTTCACAGCACCTTTACATTTTACAGGTGGTCCCTGATTTACAGGGAGTATTAGGGCTCAACCAGCAGATACTGAGATGCAGGCAATTATCTGGGTATGGTCTGCTGCTGTACCTGCTGATATGGATGTGATTGGCATGGTGTGGGGATTGTGTGAGGATGCCACCAAGCATTTCCAATGTCTTGGTGAGGTCCTGGAATCCTGAGATAATTCAGTGCTAGATCTCATGAGAAGAGTGGAGGCACACATCACTGCTATATCTACAGCCACGTGGAGGAATGCAAGTGTCACCATCACTGCACTGTCCAGCAGTGCTGCCATGGTCAGAATAAGGTATGTAACAAGGGTGGTCATGTTGATAGACCATTGCAGAGTACTCATGTTGCTCCTGCAGGTCTAAAATTATCTTACTTCTACTCATGCCAGCATAGGCAAAGATACTTCAGCCACTGGGAGCAGGACACCTCACTCAGGTCCCATTCTCATGGTCATCTAATATCCCTCTCGTGGAGGCCTCTCTGCTTGTGATATCAAGCCAGTGCAAGAATCCCAAATCACAGTCATGCTGTGGTCCACCTCCCAGTCATGGTCGTGTGGTGTCACTCCATTCCTGTCATTGGAGGACATTGTCTATAACACAGAGTACTCCTTGACACAAGACCCCTATTATACTTCTGGTGATGTGTCCACCAACCCAGGTTCTGATAGCCATGTGTCATTGTATTCTGTAGCACCTGAAAAATTAGTGATAAATGTAACCCATTTCACCGTTCCACCCATGTGAAGTAAGTGAAGATGTTTGATGCAGTGTGTATTTTGTTCATGCACAGTCTGGCATAACCTTTAACTAATGCTGCATTCATCATGTGTTCCTCACTGTCACTGTGCATTTAACATGTGATAACAGTGCAGGGATAGATAATTCATGCCTGTTTCACTCTGTACTGTGGCCATGGTGGACTGGGCTGTATACATGGGCTGCTGCTTGCTGTCTCTAAGGCACAATGTTATCACTAAATGAACTTGGTGTGTTTTGTGTGATAAACACTGCCGTAGTGGGTCCAGAAATTTTCAAGATGGATTTCTGATCTCCGTGCGTCCTAGTAATCACACTATGCTTGATGTAGCCAGATGCATCCAGGCAGTTGAATAAAGGCATCAGCAATTTTCATGCTACAATGTTTCTGGTTTGCACATGGGCAGTGTTTATACTGCATTTCAGCCATGCTGTGTGCACTGTGTACAAGTGATATCCACCAGGGCTACAGTGGTTATCTGGATCTCCTGGAACACGATGAGAACATGTGGGGGTGAGACACTTGCACAGTTTGTCTTTGGCTCACTACATGTCTGATAAGCACATGGTCTGCCCTTATCAACTGGGTGGTTCTGTGGAACTTTACCACACCTGAAGAAATGATATAGATGATTTATGTGAGAGATGAAGGAATTACAGTTACTACCAATGTGCTTTGCAGACATACCTGTTGTGAATCCTTGTCATTTTATACCAGTTGGCAGTTGACAGAATGGTAGCCCCACATATTAATATAACACAGTCTATGGACAAAGTATGAGGTCTATATTACCATTTGCGTGCAATCTATGGCACTCAGTATTTCACTGAGGCAGACAAAGCCATCAAAGTCATACAAGATGGTAACCCTTTCCTGTGGTGTGCTGGAATAACAGATATAATCATCCACATGAGGAAGAGGCATTACACTGAGTAGTGCACATGCTAACACCTGAGATAAGCCCAGTGTGTCCCTTGTTTGTCTCTAAAAGATCACTGCAGCAAGTTTAGTAGGTGTTATACATACCTTAGTGTCTATCATAGGTCTACTTCAAAGGATCGAAATTTCAGAACATCGAACCTCTGATCATCGAAGACCAGAAGATCGAAGTTCTGAAATGTTGAACCTTACAAAAAAAGTCTACAACTCAAAAACTTCTTATTTCACATTTACCAACTCCAAGATTGCACTACAGTGAAGAAAACGGTTAAGTTCTCATTCCACACTGTATGGTGATCTCCATTCACAAGGTTTTATATTTCAAAACTTTGATCATCTGGGCTTCACAGACCAGTGATTCGATGTTTTGAAATGTTGATCCTTTGAAGGGGACCCCCATCAATATAGGGTAGCCATATATTCTTCCTAATCCTGTTCATGGAAACTACATATCATCTCTGTTTTGGTATGTCAAAGACTAAGTGTTAAAAATGGAGTGCTGGAATGCTTGCATTCTGGAATTCTGCTAGTTCAAGGAAGACAAAACTGGTTAAAACAACATAATTGTTAAAGCACAAAAGACGCATTCTTAGTAACCAGGAATCTTTCAAATACCTAGAAACGTTTTGTAAATAGCTTTAAAACTATATAAAAGCTTTGCAAATATGGTTACATGTAGATCACAAAAACACAATGGCATTCATCTAATATCTATCTATCTATCTATCTATCTATCTATCTATCTATCTATCTATCTATCTATCTATCTCTCTATTAGTAAGAGGTTTATTTTATACACTAAGTCAGGAAATGAGAATAACAGGACATATTGTATCTCAATTAAAAGATGAACAGGAAATAACAGCCCTTACTGGCCTCTCATTCAAAACAATTAAATAAAACAAACATTTTCCTTTGACTTGCTGTTATCAAAAAGGTACCATTCTAGTATCTTTACATAGTTCACATAGCTCCTCCAGGAGATAGGCTGTTGCAGGATGTTCAGGCTGTATGTCTTATCCAGGGATCAATTCCTGCTGTCTCCGGTATTCCCCTTGGTATACTTCATGACTTAGCCCCAAATGATAACACCATTCTCCATATTTCCACAGTCTTCCTTCCCATTGATTTTCCACATGAGGAGCTGATTTCTAAAAGGCCTTGGAACTACGAACCTCCTTTTACAGCACTATAATTGGTAATTAAGATCTCACTATTGACTACAACAGTGTATTTTTTTACTGTTGTAAGACTGTTCCCACACTACACACTTCAGTAGACATTTAAAGGCACAGTACCCAAACTCCACACTTCAGTACACATTTAAAGGCAGAGTACCCAGTACCCATTTTTTCTAAACAGCATTACAATATATTACCCCAGAGTTTTTTTCAATCACTGCTCGTCTAACCTGTAATTTGATGAATTGCAACTTAAAAACACAGTTCATCAACTTTTAGAATGGCTCACTAATGGAGCTGACCCAACTACAGGACCCATGTTAGAACTCACTTTTAAATAATGCGATTGGAAGCTTCACTGAGATAATTTTAGATAGCTATGTATTTGTATATATATCTATATGTATATGTGGTGTTTGTGTGTGTGTGTGTGTGTGTGTGTGTGTGTGTGTGTGTGTGTGTGTGTGTGTGTGTGTGTGTGCGTGCGTGTGTGTGTGTGTGTGTGTGTGTGTGTGTGTGTGTGTGTGTGTGTGTGTGTGTGTGTGTGTGTGTGTGTGTGTGTGCGCATGCATGTATTTGTGTAGATAGACAGATAGATAGAGAGGAAGATAAATATAGCTACATATGGTGTCCTTCTGTTGCTCGAAACAAGATTGCTCAGATCACACTTGCAGGAACTTTATTGTAAGATACTATAACTACTCATGCTTATTTTCTTAGCTCAGAATCAATTCTTTCTTTTGATGTCAAAGATCAAAGCCTCCTGATGTCAAAACAAAACAGTTTTGTGTTGATTCAATGATCATGCTTTGTCTGTGGTGCAGTGATCTAATGAAAGTGCATTGAGTCATGCTACCTGTGAAAAATGCTTTTTTGCCCCCTAACAATTTAGCATTGTTGTCTGCCCATACTCCTAATTATTCCAGTCACCACACTTATCATGGAAGGGCCCAACCATATTCTTCCTTGACCCTGCAGAATGGGTCTGTGACCCTGCAGAATGGCCTTGCTCTCCACAGAGACAATGATCTTGTGATTTACTGCATCTACAACTGCTGGAACCCCCCCCCCTGTTTCTTATCTGCCTAGTAGTGGTCTGCCAGAAGTCTGCTATGACTCTGAAGGTCAATATTACTACTTCAGGGAGAGAATAACCCTGCAGTCTAATTCCTCTAAGACTGCCATTTCCCTTTTAACAAAGCAGAGTGTTTGCTAGCGGGGATTATATGCTAGACAGGTGGGGGAGTTTTTTGAGATGATGGCGCAGGGAATCCTTAACTGGGTGAATCAAGCATGAGGTCAATGGTATCACCACCCCTGTTGCTAATTTGGTCATGCTTTCCCCATTGTGCCAACTTAATGGCAGCCTGCCAGCAACTGATAATCATGCCCTAGAATGTACTGGAGCATGTCCCAGCTGCCAGCAGAAACTGCATTGCTGCCAGCTGGAATGGGCAAGCTACTGACTGAAACTGCTCATTTTCACCCTGTTGTCCTGGCTCCGCCACACGTGAGCCACTACTCGAACTTGGGTTGACTGTGTCACAGTCAGAGTATTATCCCACTAAACCATAGCACTGGGGCCCAAGATGCTTTGAAGATGTTTGTATATGTTCTTATTTGTGTAATACATTTACAGGACTGACTACATGTTGGGATGTTCTTCTGTTCTTAGCCTTTAAGTTTTTGTGGAGTTGCAAATGAGCAGTTTAGATTTGTGATGTTTTGGTGTGTGTGTGTGTGTGTGTGTGTGTGTGTGTGTGTGTGTGTGTGTGTGTGTGTAGATAGTAAAAGAGAGATGGGAGCACTTCAAATAAGTGAAACTAAATGTCATCTGTTTTGTCGACACACTTTGGTTGACAAAACAGATGCTCAACAGGCGCGTGACATTCAGGTTTTCAATATTTATGTGTTGACATTAGCAGTATCCGCGGTGGTGGTGCTGCGGTAGCGTTGTTGTTTCACAGTAAGATGCTGTCCAGTTTGATTCTCAGCTAGAGCATCTTCTGCGTGGAGACATGCGTGAATGGGCGTACCTTCGCTGAAGGTTGTCCGTCAGGGCTGGTAACTCGGCATGTAAAATTCAACTACCAATCATTAGCGAACCGGAGTTCCGCTGTGGCGACCCCTAACCGGGAAAAGCCGAAAGACACAAACAAACAAATGTGTTGCCATTAGCAGTGCTGATTTGGGAGTTTTACTTACTTAAACAGATTTTAATATATATATATATATATATATATATATATATATATATATATATATATATATATATATATACACATACACATACACTAAGTGTAAAACGTACTGCACAGAGTAAACAGTACATAGCTTCCATAGCTCCGAGGAATAATCCATAAATGGGTACCAAAATATTTAGATTTAGTTTTTTCTTTATTTACTGAGTCTGCTACATACACACATCAATTTATAGCAAATTCTCGAGAGTCATATGTGATTTAGAAATTTGGTAATTGTCACTCATGTAGCAATACAGAAATTCATAGCATGGCCTTCAGTAACCTAAACTGTTAGTATGAAATTAAATGTGACTGCATCAGTCTACCACAGCAAAATTATTTTGAGGGTTGTCAAACCTAAGATAAGTAAAGAAAAATATGAAGACTAAAGCAAATTAAACTTTATGAGGAATAAATAACCTCACATGAGAAATACTTAAATGAAACTATTATTTTTCAATGCTCACTGAGTATGACATGCCCTGAAACAGATATCCATATTTATGTAACTTGGGGATTATTCCTGGTTTTCAGAAAAACTTCTGCAAAAAATTCTGACAACCATCTCAATCAGAACTTGGTATATTACTAAATATGATGTGAAAGATGGTACAAACCCAGTTTTACATCAACCCATGAAACAGTTTGCAAATTATTAAGGTATACTGTTTGCAAAAAACAATGGAGTTCTTTTCACAATATACAGATAGATCTAGAACAACACTATGATTGATATTAGAGAATCAATCTTATAAGCACACAGTCTATATTAATGAACTTGAATTTGTCACAGAGTGAAGAGAAACCCTTTCAGGTGTTTCTACTATGCTGTTTGACACCAGGCAGTGGTCCAGTTATGGACAGAACCTTGGGATATCCCATTTGATGACTGTGAGAAGGGTGACTGAGGAAGATTTTCATGACTGTAACATAGATCTGTTAATGAGGACATGACAATTACCCCAATGGGGTAACAGAGGTTATGGTGGCATGAACGCCATTTATGCTGGTCAACTGTAATTGAAAAGAGGAAGAATGAGAAAAGTTATGGAAATGTTAATCATTTATACTTGCGAAGGAGAGAGAAAAGAGAACATGCCACTGGTTTGTTGCTGAGGATTTTATATCCTTTACTGACACTGCCAATAGTCTTCTCCGCTGTGTGGATTAAAATGTAAGCATTAACACAGAAGATTAAGGTTATAAGCTAATAAAAAGACACTTACTATACTTTAGGCTCTGATTCACTCAGCCTCTATTTATTTACTATGCAACTCTGGGCAAGTCACTTAGCCAGACAGTGCCCTGGGGCAATTGACAAATTGGGCTAGGCTCCTCAATGGTCTCTTGGACAACATACCTAGTAATTGCCAATGACCCTATGAAACTAAATATATAGTCTTTTCCATTTTGGGTTCTGTAATCATCCTAAGTGTTCTTGCAGCAAATATGTAGGTCTGTAGGAAGGTTAAAATGGTAGTACCTGGTTAGTTGGCCTACCTTGAGCCTCGCTTATAGAAAAACTTGCGTTTAGTTTAATGCCTAGCTATTCAATGAATTGGATAGGCAGTTTATGAACTGCTACAAATGTTACCCAGACTGTTACTCTTTTCTTTCCATTCCATCATGGGCAAGAATTAACCTTTCTATTGTCGATTCATGTACTCTGGAGTGCACATTAATCAGTACATTTTCTTATTCACATTTATTTGCTAAAAAAAAAGTCATAGATCATGAGGTAAAAGATAGGAAGCAGTGATCAGGTAGGAAATGAGATTTTTGTTGAATTTTTCATGTTGGATCTGGTACCACTTTATTGGGTCTATTATTAGAATGTTGACTTAACAAATAGGTGACATTCAAAACATCGAACCCACAGCATCACATGCTTAGAATATCGAATCCAAGTTAGAAATCATAAAACATTGTTTTTTGCAAGGGGGGGGGCCTCCCCCCCCCATCTAATTATATATTTCAACTCCCAGGATCTCAGAAATGAGCTACCGGCATTTGTTGACTTTCTGAATATTTGATATTTTGAGTTCAATATTCTGAAGATCAACATTTTCGGCTTTCGATATTCTAAATGGTTCTATCCTTAATCAGACTCAGGTTGTGTCCTTCAGCTTGGGAAAGTACAACTAACTAGAGCACACAGCTGTCTGGAAGATTAAGTTTAAGATGCAAACCTTCCATAATGCGACAGTTTATATTAACATTCGCAGAAGTCTTTATCTTCTTTTTTCATTTAGTCAGTACATATGGAGCACAGAAACAACGTGGTAAACAAAGACAGGAACGATGACTCTGCCTTCAGTAACTGAGTTGATAAGTGAGACTATTCTGCACAAGTACATTATTTCAAGGCACATTTGTTACATTTATAGGCCAATATAATGAAGCGTCAACATTTTCTCCACCAGAAAATTTGAGATACGATGAAGTCTGCTGCTATGTTTGAATGAGGAGCGAAGATTTTTAAACAGTAGCAATACACCATTCTCTCACCTGGGTAGTGAATATTTCCAAGTATTTTTGACTCCTCGTACGTAATCTGAGACATCTTCAAATGTAACCACATGTCACCAGAATAGGTTTCCAGCCATGCCAAAGGCACATGGGTTAATATATTTTCCAAGTGTTCACATCTAGCAACATTCTGAAATTTGGTTGAGTATTTAAGTGATGCAATGTGAGTGTATGAGATAAAGTTTACCATCCTGGTAAAACGTTTTTGAAGGCTTTCCCAAAACTGAGGACCAAATAATGAAACACTGTGAACCCTAGCAAACAGTTCCTTGATATAGTTATTAACACACTAAACTGTTAAATAACTGAATGAGTGCAATGCTGATATTTATTTAAAAAAACACAATATTATTCACAGATTCTTAAACAAATGTCAGTACTGCACTTGCTCCCCATCTGCAACTGACTGTTTACCCTGACAGTTGTAACATTCACAGTCAATGTTTATCTACAAAATTTCCCTTGTTGTGTAGGAGAGATTATCGGTATTGTTAGAAAAGGAGTATAATTAATTATATATTAACACATTGCTTCATTTCTACTTACAGGTCCTTTTGCCTGTCTATAGTGAGATTCCCCTTAATTTTTAGCAGTATCTATAGACAGTTGATCTAAGCAGATGGCCTTAATCAGTTGTCAGTTGAGCAGATTATTTTTACCAGTTGTTAGACAGCTAGCTTTGTTCTCTACATAAGCCCCTTCTCCCTCTGAGAGGCATGAATTACAGTATTTTTCCATTCTGACTATATTTTATTCCTCTGTGTATCTTTACCTATAGTAAAAACGTTACCTTTGTTATATTAAATTAAAAGTCACTGAGTAGTTTGATTGGTAGTCTGGTGGTGGGTTAGCCAATGGATTAGAATGAAAATATTTGCTAGCTATGGTCTGAGTTTTTAATATACTTATGGGAATATGGGAATTTCAATAAACAATGTTAGAAATACTGTCCTTATTTTGTTTATATACATACATATATATTTATATGTGTGTATGTATATATATATATATATATATATATATATATATATATATATATATATATATATATCTATATATGGGTCTACCTTAAAATGCCGAAAGTGCACAACACAGATGAAGATAACACCGACACCGGAAGATCAACAACGGAAAAGACCGACAGTTGAGAATCCCGATACTGAGAACACCGACATGTTAAGGTAAGTGTGCGATAGGGACAGACGTTAAGGTCAGGGTGTGGGTAAGGTAAGTGTATGATAGTGACGGACGTTAGGGTAGGGTGCGGGTCAGGTAAGTGTGCGATAGTGACAGACCTTAGGGTTAGGATTTGGGTTAAGGTTAGTGCATAGATAGTTGTGTATGTAAGGTTTAGTGTAGGTTTGTAAGGTTTTTGGTGTGCTTGTGTTGTATGTGTGTTTTTCGGGAAAGATATTTGATTTGTTGAATGTTGGGATTTTGGTTTGTCGGGCATGTGAAGTTTCATGTTTTTGAACTTTCTTTTTTTGTCATTTTTTTCATGTCGGATATTTCGTTGTCGGTGTTTTGACATGTCGATGTTATCAGGTAGACTTATATATATATATATATATATATATATATATATATATATATATATATATATATATTGTATTATAAATGGCATACTGTTTGTGAAGATTTATATAGACCTCTCGTTTAATAAAATGATTTAAAAAATAAGTAAAAGTGTGGCTAATCATGTCAGTGCATTTGAAGCATAAGTGAACATACACTCTTATCAGTCCATGTATCGTATGCATTATGTCAGTATTTAAATACTACACTCCTGTGACATCAAAGACTTTAGAATTACAGGGTTATGTTACGTGAAAGGAGCAATAAAAATGAGTATAAAGGTGCAAATGATAGAATCTAATAAGCTGAAAGGAACACGAAGAAGTACACCATACCCAGCCCTGAGGATGAACTGTTGTTAGGGGTTTCTAGTTTTAACAAACAAACATTCATCCACACCCTATAGCATTTAATTGTATCCTAAAGGTAACTCAACAGATGTGCCAAACAGAACTTTTAAGGTGACACACAAACACACTTGCCTTCCTGTCTGATATGTATTTATTATCTCTTCATTTGATACTTTCTTAAGCACAGTAAATGTTAGGAGTAATATTTGCTTGGTGGCGAGCACTTAAATACAGAGACAGTTTTGCAACCCAGGAGCATTTGTGCATCTTGTAAGAAGCAGAGCAGCAGTCAAGCAGACCTACAGCAACCTGTTTGTTTTCATTTCAGCACTTCTCTTTCCCTCTGAACTTTGTGCAGCCTCACTTATAGTGAAAAAAGTAATGCAGTATTTTTGAATGGCTTTTTTACTTTAAATGTATACAGGAAATGTAGTTTTGATGTCTGTCACAGTTACAACTCAGTATTCACACAGTAACAAACCAGAGTACCAGAGTGCCTCCTTATACTCATTGCAACATTATTCAGACCCAGCAATTGAGACTCAAGCTATCATATCATAAAGTGTGATTCTTCTATATTATAGGCCAGGCAAGGCTACCTCACAAGCTGTTTATTAACCTGCCATTTTCATAGTATTAATCAAATGGCATTTTACTCATACATGGCATATGGCTGTCTGCCACAACTTCCCTAATCAAGAGCTTTACCAGTCTTCCCTACAAAATCTTTTTTGTCTACTACATAAGGATGGAAGTAAGACTAAGCGAGCAGTGTCAGTTGCTCAGCAGGTAGCACAGTCACCTTTAATTTGGATAGACCAGTAGACAGTAGTTTCTGTTCCCACACCAGATGCTTTGACTCATGTTCTAATACTGACATTACAGTATGGTACAGGTACGGTATTAATCCTACCTAGGTGATATCCTTCTAGGTTTTAACCTATCTTAGATGACTGTCAATGTTAAATATTCCACAGCACTTGTTACAAGAAGTGTAAGGACAATGCCTCTTTTAGTGAGCTCAGAAGCTAAGGCAAAAAAAAAAAAAAATAGCACGATAATAATATTCAGTAATTTGAAAATCTTCATACCAGATCAATGAAAACAAATAGCTAACATAATAGCTTGAGTAAGTTAGAACATATCATATATGTTATTATAGGCCACAAAAGCAAAGTGATCTGTCCAGCAATGAAATAAACTGATATTTGTCACATCCGGTGTCTCAGTCATCCAAGCCACCCAGTGTGGTGCACCAGCAGCATGTACCATCTCAGCATGTACTTCTACCAGCTGAATATATCCAAATAAACATCCCAAATGGACTCAAAATGGGTGACTGCAAGACAAGTGGCACACCTCAGTCCCAACACAACTTGTGGCGTGTCAGCACTTGTCAACCTAAGTACTGTACTTCATAGTGCCCTTCACTGCCAGTATTTGGTGATATAGTGGTCAGAAGATATCAGCACTGGCAGCCTCAGTCCAAATGTCCCATAACCATCATTTACTGCAACACCAAAGCAGAAGCAAAGTGTTAGGGTGCATAGTCAGCTGATCCTGATCACTCTTTAGTATATAACGTCTTTTGAAAGCATGTATTGCTGCAGCACTCTGTGTGTTATCTAAACTGTAGCAGCTGCTTGTTACATTGTAGCAAGCAGTTTGTTACAGTTTAAAAGAAAATGAATATTTCTTTCTTTGTTTTTTATTATTTTTTTTTTTCATAAAAACGAGAGCACTGAAGTGCCCCAAGTATGGTTTAAGCAACAGCATCTGCTTATTATAATGTAGCAAGCAGTTGCTAAAGTTTAAAGTAAAACAAACAAACAAATAAACAAAAAAAGTTTCTTTTTTTCAGCAAAGAACACAGCAGCTGCTCATTACACTGTAGCAAGCAACTTGCTACAATTTAAAAGTAAAAAAAAATTCTTTCTTTTTTAAACAAAAAATCTGAGTGCTGTAGCAACTTTAGCATGATGTTTTCTACAATTTAAACTAATAAATTATGAGAAAGACAAGAGGAGAGTTGTGGGCAGGACACAGTAATGGGAACTTATCTTCAAGAACCCCATGTACCTGATCACAGCTTTTTTTTTTTTTTTTGGCTCTTCCATTGAAGATCTGGGACAGCAGGGAGGGGGCATGTACCTGGCCACCTGGTTAGTCTGCCAGAAGAATGAGTAGATCTTTTTTATCCTCACTTGAAGGGCTGTGTGAGTGTGTGTGTGTGGGTGTAGAATGGGCACTTGATTTTGCTCTTCACTTGAAAAGCTGAGGGGGTTGGGCACTACTTCATGGGGCAAGTACAGGGCACTAGCTGAACCAGCAACTCCTCTGCACCAAAGCATCGTACAAAAAATCCCAGTATGGTACAAAACATTAGTGCACATGGCCACTCCCACAGTTTTTGAACATCAATCATGTGACACTCCAAGCCCAAAGATACAGCCATGACAAGGAAATGGGTACATTTGCATTTTTGCATACTACCATTAAGCATGCAAATGCAGCAGACACAGCCGAGAGATGGCAATTGCACCATACTAGCCCTTCATCAGGACAGCAATCATGTAAAAAAAGTAACTTTCACCCTTTTTATGGCTAGCATTAAGTCTGTAGTTCCATAGAAAAAGAAATCAACAACTCCCAAAAAGGAATTTTCAATGAGTGGTGCAGGAAACACATGGCAGCAACCAATAAGCATCTGCTTTTTAGTACCCTAGTGAAAAAACAGACCATCAAAAAAAATGACATATAGTCCCAAAGTACACCCAAAATTGTAACTGATACAGGATCATACAGCAAAAAAGAAAATGCTCTAGAAAAGAACCACAGTATTATCTACCATACAACCCTTAGTCTTGACTTTCATTTTTGTATAAAATCAAAGAGTAATAATGTTTTTTTTTTCTTTCTCTCTGTGACTGCTTTATGTTGTCTTATTTCACCTTCTTCAAATCATCCAGTATTTATCTTAGTCTTTCTATGCTTCATTGACATAGAAAAATACAACAGGTAGAACACTCAAGGTATAGCACACTTGCATTTGGTGCTAAAAGATTCAAAGACTGCAAAGTTCTATTCCCATACCATTTTTCATTACCCTGTACTGACTGGCAATGCAGCATACCCCAGAGAATGTGTTCCTTTTAATGCCATACTAAACTGAGGTCCCTTTTGCTTTAGTTGCTGGAAGATCAGATAAATATAAAATACTCCATAGCATTAATTGAAAACCATAGGGGAATTTCCCAAGAACCTAGCCAAATTCTTCCTAGTCAGAATATATGCCAAGTAAAGTCACTTATTGAAACTAACATGCTCAACAAAACATTAAGAAAATAAAAAATATGCCCAACTAGTACAACTGCCTCTGCTATAACCATACATGTTTCATTCTGAGCTTATTAATTCTTTTCTGTTTCTGCTCACTGCCCACCTCCTTCATACCTTAATATAAATCCCTTCTATTTTTCCTGTGTGGATATCGTCATGTTTTCTTTCTGAATGAAGATGTGTACTTGCAGGTCTGGATGTTAGAAATGACAAACACACAACTACACTGAATTCAGCTTGCTACAAATCAAAA
Organism: Protopterus annectens; assembly: GCF_019279795.1. Classification (NCBI taxonomy): domain Eukaryota; kingdom Metazoa; phylum Chordata; order Ceratodontiformes; family Protopteridae; genus Protopterus; species Protopterus annectens. The sequence continues at coordinate 691,421,925 of NC_056741.1, forward strand.
CTCAGGGCACAGTCAAAAAGGTAAGGTGATTGTCAACCAAGCACTGCAGAAATTTTCTTTACAGACTAAAATTCAGTAGTACATCAGAGCTCAAGATTATTGCTTCCAGAATAATATGCCTTTTAAATGAAAAACAACTAACAGATAAAACTAGCCCAAAATGTTAAATATTTTCTTAAGCACAGTTAAATTCTGCACAAAGCTGACAGATTCAATCTAACTAGTAACACACTTCAGATGGGATGTCAGAGGATTCTTGGCAGATATGCAATAAACATTGTTCAGTTGCATAATCTCAGCCACATTTTTGTACATATCAATTAAAATGTAGTCCAATCTGTTCCATTCCAAAACTATCAAGAGTTCTTATAGCATAAAAAGCTCAAAATATTTAGCTCAATATATTTGATCTCATTCCAGGAATTTTGCAAGCATTCCATTTAAAAAGCATGTGCGTGTGAATTGGGATATCTCCACGGTAACACTACTAAAACAAATTAAATGAAATGATACATCAACAAGTTTGTTATGATTGCATATTATGTTCAGCACCTCCCCTACATATTCCTAAGGTAACAAGTTCCATGTCAATGAATCTCAAATTCACTTGTCTGGTGATCTTTTCTACAAAATGACTGCAGCAATTAATTATTAATTAGTAACTCTTACCCTATCTTTATTATAAAAACTGTGATGGTGGTGCTGTGGTAGCGTTGTCGCCACACAGTAAGAAGTTGACCTGTTTGATTCTTAGCTAAAGCATCTTCTGTGTGGAAACATGCAGGAATGGGTGTACCTTCGTTGAAGTTTGTGCGTCAGAGCTGGCAACTCGGCACGTAAAAATCTGCTGCCAATCCTTAGCGGACCGGAGTTCCGCTGTGGCGACCCCTCACCGGGAAAAGCCGAAAGACACAACAACAACAACCCTATCTTTATTATCAGCAGAATTCTGAGATCCCAGTTTTATAAACGTATATGTTCTGACCAAGTAATTAGGTGAGGACAGGCAGTCTAAATTACTGATACCTGATATGTAGCCACTGTGATATGTTAAAGGGAGAGCATTTATAATCACTTAATACCTTACCTCATAACTCTGCACTAGTATCAGTTGTTCCAAAAACTTAATAAGTGTTGGCTTATATTAAAGACAGAAGAAACTTTTTATTGCATTTTATTCACTTATTTTCCCACACTCCAGTTCTGATCTCTGGCTCCACATCTCATTAGTTCATCCACCAAACTCCCCTCAGTTGGGCATGTGGTTCCCAGAAGGAACAAGCAAGGGGAGTATTGACAACATACTGAACTGTAATGACCATTATTCACTACACGCAGACAGTCGACATCCTAACTTCCTGAGTAGGTATATAACAGTGACAGCCAGAATATCAGTGAAGACCATATATGGACAGCTGCAGGCACTGCATCATGGCTTAAATGCCTGTTTTGAAGGTCATCCCTAAAAGGGCTGCCTGTCCACTTCCACATATTGCACTAGTGGTACTTCATCCCTCCCAATTCATAGGAAATGAGAGTTGTCTATTAAAGGACCACTATGAGAGAAACTGAAAAGTACAGATTATTTTTATTTTGCCTTGAGGTTACAAAATCCAAATCTCTCACCGGCATAAAAACTACTTATTGCTAATTTTAATTGTTTTTTTTTTTTGAACATTGAGTGCTCTCATGGGGCAGACATGATGATGTGATCTTGTTTCCCTGGAAGCTGTTTGCTGCCCACAATACATTGTAGCCACACCTGATTAGATTACAATGACCTAGTTTGGGACACAGTCCCCATGCACTTAGAAGTGAAGCACCAAGAAATACTGCTTAGATTGAGAATCCTCAGTAAAAAAATGTCATTCACTTTCATTTCCAATGAATCTTACATTTCTGTTTCCAGTATGTATGACACCATCTGAGAAAAAAGCTTTTCAGGCTTAAAGTTCACAGTTTCTTGACTTTGTACTGTCACATACAGTTGCAGTTTTCCTTTCCCTAGGGATGCCGATCTATTAAACCTTTTGGAGTCTTTAAGGTCAACAAACCTGATAACTACAGAAAGCACCTTCACTAACTGGCTGAGCTTCCCAAGCCAGAAAATATGACATTCTGGTTACCTAACAGAAGGATGACAGGATGAAAAACTCATAAGAGATTGCTATGTTATCTCAGCTTTTTATTTTAATTCTTTGGCACAAACTTTACTACATGCATGTGAATTGAATAAACCCTACACTTCACAAAACTGCAGCTTTTAAAGGTTCTTAGCTTTTTAATGGACTATGATCTAGCTAGGCTGGTTTATCTAATTTACTCATGATTACAACAACTATTATAGTATTACGTAAGAGCTATATTTGCTGACTGGATTTGATTCTGGTAGGCCATACCAAAAACCTGTTCTAAGTATTGAGCTATTGTTACATCCTGCTCAGAAAAAAGATCCAGATTCTTCATATAACTGACAATCTCTATAAATAATATATAATTATCGACCACAGGATGGGTAAGGCCAATCTGTACACAAATGGGGTAGGTTGATTCGAGCACAAAAAGGGAAACCATCTGGGCTTAAAAATGGCCTACAAGGGCAGCTATCCTAGTACTTACTCGTGAACTTATAAGTATAGAATCATCACTCTCCCTTTAAAGCAGTTCAATTCTGTCAGGCCAAAGAAAATGGGGCCCAGTTATTACAACCTTAGATGTAGTAGCACTATATCTCAGCTTAATATTTTGGCAACCACATTCTTCACCTAAAGGAAATGTGCATAAACAGCACTTTAAAATTATTCAACCCCTTGTCAGATCACAAAATAATATAATCTCTCTATTAAAACAGGAGAGTCCCTCCATAGTTCTCTTGTATATAACTGACAGGGCAAACACCAAGAACCTAACTGCTATCTATAGAGAAACCAGAGTCAACTATTCAGATCTATATGGTAGCATATACATGAGAATTAGTGGGTATTGACACATATGAGTTTATGTGTAAGCAAAATGTTCTGCTTGTTAAATAAATCAATACTGTTTGGTAAATCCAGCAGGAAAGCTTAGCACACACTCTATAGTGAGTGAGTGTGTGTCAGAACAGATAACCCAATAATTTAACAACCTCAGTAACAAAACTGTGATAATGCTTAGCAATGATGTAAACTGACTCCAGTTGGTAGATTGACAATTTTTCTTATACAACGATCAAAAGACTTGGTAGTTAAGTGGCGCAAACCTTAAGTTGGGATATAGCTAGTGCATTCTTAAATTCTGAAGTGAGTTTTGAATCTCCAACATGAAATAAATAAAAACAGTTTAAGAGATGCTACATTGACATGTAGCAAGTCCATGCAAAAGTTCAGTAAGAACATAAAGACTGTGATGACTTACAGAGTTTAATTCTGAACTGTACGTACAGTGATTTCTAGTTCTTATGCAGTCTACATAGAGATAAGATGTGAGAAATAGGTGGATGGGTGTGGGTTGAAAATAGGTATTAAACAGGTGGATGGAGCAGTGGTGCAGTGGTTTGCCTTGTCACCTTACAGCAGTTTGATTCTTGGCTGGGGTGACTTCTGTGTGGAGTCTGCATATCCTCACTGCATTCATGTGAGTATCCTCTGAGTTCTCCAGTTTCTTCCCACATTGCAAAGACATATGTATTGTGTAAACTCACAAAAAAAGCCCAATAAGAGCCAAACTTGTAAAATAACTAAAGCCAGGATAAGCTGTAGAATAATTCCACTTTAATCACCAAATTCCACACAACTTGACACTTTCACCATAATACATATGGCTTCATCAGAGTCAGTGGAAAATTTAAAAACACTCATATAAATAGTTACATCATCTAGCAACAACCAATCAAATTCCTTAATACATTAATAAATAATTAGTCTAAAGTAATTAGTCTAAAATAATTAATTTAAAATAAAGCTTCTTACTAAACTGTTCCAGTTGCTTCAAAAACAACACATATATTTTGTAAAAATGTGTATGTATATATATATATATATATATATATATATATAAACTCCTAGCATATACAAAACTCTATGAATGTTATGTATATATTATACTATTACACCTATGCCTATTTATACAATTATATAGTACTAAATACAAATATATATATGTATGTTTTTTATATAAATAGATAAATATTCAACATATATACTCATTTCAAAATAATTTATAATATTAATAAAAATGAAGAGTTAAGTACAATTATAATGGCCAATGCAAAACCTATAAAAAAACAATTATTGTATAGTAAAACTGCATGTGAAAAAATCATGTACTATGTTAGTTAATAATTGACTTCAGGTAGGGAAAAATAGATATACTGTCATTTATACCCGGATACTGGGTGACATTTAATCTAATTAGCCAAGCTGCTTCCAACATTTCCACCTTCAGCTTGTCATCACCTCCTCGAATGTCTGGCATAACTCGACCCAACACAAAGAAAATAAACTTTTTAAAGTTTGAACAAACTGTGGTGTGCATGTATAGGACATTAAGGGTGTCCTTGTTCCTAATAGCTCTAAGATGTTCTGCAATTCTTTCCTTCAGTTTCCTCACCATCCTTCCCACATAAAATGCCGGGCATGATGTACAGCTAGCTATATATACTACCCTTTTGAGTTACAACAACATCTTCCTGGACAAGAGACAGACCTATTGTACAGCAATAACCACATAGGGCCCCTCATTTATGTATCTACAAATTCTACATGCCCCACATTTATACATCCTTGAATAACCTTTACATATTGATGTTTGCTCCAAAATACTTTTAATATTATTTCCTTTACTAAAGACAACCCTTAACATATCACCTACAATTTCTTTTGTGTTGGAACTAAAACTAAGTTCCGAAACTCTCCACATAGTGTCCACAATACAAGGTGTCTGATGATTAAATTTCGAAAGCATTGCATTGTTCTTAAATTGTTGGTTAACTTCCTTTTGTACTATGTTTCCACCTCTTAAAATGGGAGGAAACTGGGTAACCCTTTTTGTTTTTATTTCTCTTTTGGTATTAATCAAAAGTTTTAAAGGATAGCCTCTCTCTAGAAACATACCTACTAATTTATAAAGTTCTTCTTCAAAAATCTCATTATCACTAACTAAACGTGACAGTCTCACCATTTAGCCCTTGACTACACACTTCTTTTGATGGTAGGGATGATTAATTCTATAGTGTAAAAAAGAGTTACTATATGTCTTTTTTCTAAATATTGTACTTTGCATCCCTTCATTAGTTTTTGCCAAATGCATGCCAAGAAAGTCTATGTTGTCTTTATTCCAAGTACTAGTAAATTTTAAGAAGCTAGTGGTTGAATTTAAGTAGTCTATAAATTCTGTTGCTTGCAATTCGCTACCCTTCCAAAGAATCAGTATGTCATCCAGGAATCGGCTATACAACAATATTTTTTCCATAAACCTGGAATAAAAAATAAAAACCTCTTCCCAGTGTAATAATACAAGGTTAGCAAACCCTGGGGCACACTTTGCCCCCATAGCCACACCTGACACTTGCCAAAAAATTTCCCCTTCAAATGTCAAGAAGTTATTTCTTAAAATTAACTCCATTAGAGCAACTAACAGATTGACTTTTCCTCCTTCCAACCTACCATGTTTATTTAAACTCTCCCTAAAATATTCCAGTCCTTCCACATGTGGGATAATGGAAAACAAATTAACATCAATGGTGAGAAAGGACCCTGTAAAAGTTTCATTAATGTCCCTGAAATGTTCTAGATAATTCCAGGAATCCTTAATTATGCTGTCCACACCCAAAATGATTCCTGTATTTCCTTGTCCACAAAAGATGCTAAAGGTTCCGTTTGTTAGCCCTTGGCCACTACAATGGGCCTAAAAAGGGGGGTTCTCTATGCATTTGTGCACCTTGTGGATCCCAAACAACACTGGTGTCACCAGGTGTTCTACATTCAAAAAGTCAAATTCACCTTCATTTATTTCCCCTTGAAAAAGTGCAGCTAACATAAATAAATCAATCTTATGATAAGCTATATGCATTTCATTGAGTGATGCAGTCTGGTATGCAAGTGTGTCACTTAAAATTTCATGCATTTTAGCAACATAGTCAAAATGAGCCATGATAACATCCCCTCCCCCCTTATCAGGCTTCATTATTCTCACCTCATGGTTATTAGCTAACTCAAACAGTATTTTTCTTTCCTCAATACTTAAATAGTCATAATCTATAAGTCTTCCAGTATTATTCAATCCCCTCCTAACTTCATTAATGCATAGTTTTTCAAACATCAATACTTCCTTATGTGTCGGGGGTATAAACGTGCTTTTCCTTTTAAGTGTACTCAAAACATTATTCGAATTGTTCACACTATAATTTTGGTCCCTAAAAAATAAAGACAGATTCATTTGCCTTGTAAAAATTTTTAGACTAATATAATAGTCAACAAAATTCAAATGAAATGCAGGAACAAATGTAAGCCCTTTACTTAATAAGTCATGGTACACATCATTTATTGTTAAGGCACTGTAATTATAAATGGAAAACCCATTTCTTTGGCAGTGAACAATACTATTACCAGAAGCATTTGCGTCACTCATTTGTAACACATTATAATTTTCTGTGTCTTGCTGTATAAATACAATGTTAATGTCATTAACGGCCGTTACCATCCCTTCCTGGCATTCTATTGCCCTTTGTTGTTCTGAAAATTGTTGTGTCGGTAATAATGTGAATAGCCCTGGGCTTGGTAACATTGCCCTTCCCCTTTTTTGTTCATTAGGCATTCTGATCTCCTCACTTGGGGACCCGTAGGTAAAAAATGCTGGTCCTCATGACTCAATTGCTCATTATTACTAACATTATTACCCTCACAGTTCAAACACACATCACCATTGACGTTTCCCCCAACCCTATTAGTATTTCTAACACCTGCTTTGGTGTTAGAAAAAGGATATACTTTGTTGTTTTTATAGTCTTCTGAGTCTCTCAATAGCTTTTTAGTTTTAATTTAAATACTTTTGTTCACAAAATTTTCAACATTGTCTAACATAGAACGATACTTAACAGCATGCTGAGAAATCAACAAGTCGTTCACAATGTTCTCATTTAAAGTCTCTATTTCTTTTTCCATAATGGCCAGTCTATTCAAATTATTCTTAGTAATAATGTCACACATTTCCAAACCTGTTCTGTTGAATAAATCAACCAGTTATTTAAACGCTGTCGAATCACATTCCACACCCATTGGTAACTTCCAAACCCTCAATCCTTTAGGCACCTGCTTGAGCGAAACAGATTTCGTCAAAAACAAATTATCCATCTGTAGGCCCCTGTATTTGCGACACAAATCACCAAACTGGTCTACCTACTTACTTAATGGCAGTGTTACCCCTCTCAGTTCATTCCACTCCTCATTCGAGTCCAAGAAATCAAATTTAGGTAACTGTAGCCACTCTTTGATGTTCTTTTGCTCAGGACGTGCTGTACTTGCTTCTGGTACTGCATTGTTCACCGCCTCCAGCCTAGGTGTTGAATGCAATGTGAACAACTCCACTTGGGAGTCTGTCAACATATCACGTACTGCATTTCTGGCCTCTCTTCCAACCAATAGTGCGGTTAGTTTCAGAACCGAAGAAGTAAGCTCGGAAACTAATGCCTCCATACAAATCAAAATCAAGAACTCAACCAAAAATATCAAACCAAGCAACTGGATGTTCGAATCAAATGAAAATTTTTTAATATAATGTCTTTAGTTGCACCAACACAACTAAAAGTCCGAATAACATGGAAAATATATCCCCAGTTACCTGACTTAAAGTAACCAGCAAACTCACAAAAAACTTGTAAAATAACTAAAGCCAGAATAAACTGTAGAATAATTCCGCTTTAATCGCCAAATTCCACACAACTTAGCGCTTTCACCATAACACATATGGCTTCATCAGAGTCAGTGGAAAATTTAAAAACACTCATATAAATAGTTGTATCATCTAGCAACAACCAATCAAATTCCTTAATACATTAATAAATAATTAGTCTAAAGTAATTAGTCTAAAATAATTAATCTAAAATAAAACTTCTTACTAAACTGTTCCAGTTGCTTAAAAAACAACGCATATATTTTTTTAAAAATGTGCATATATATATATATATATATATAATATATATATATATATATATAAATAAACTCCTAGCACATATAAAACTCTATGAATGTTATGTATATATTATATTATTACACCTATGCCTATTTATACAATTATATAGTACTAAATACAAATATATATATATATATATATATATATATATATATATATATGTATGTAATTATTTATCAGTGTATTAAGGAATTTGATTGGTTGTTGCTAGATGATGTAACTATTTATATGAGTGTTTTTAAATCTTCCACTGACTCTGATGTAGCAATATGTATTATGGTGAAAGTGCTAAGTTTTGTGCAGAATTTGGTGATTAAAGCAGAATTATTCTACAGTTTATCCAGTCTTTAGTTATTTTACATGTGTCTGGTGTATTTCTCCCCAGGCCTCCCCTGAAAACTGGCTCACTCCAACTCGGACTTTCCTGGTAAACAAATGTTAAATATATAAATAAATAAATCATGTCACTGAGGCTGATGGAATAATTAATGGAATTTGCAACATGCAGTTCATTTTATAGATCACCCTGAGAATGTTAGTTTGCTGGGATGTTTTGATCTGCTACAAGACAAAACGTTTAAACAACATTTCATAACAAGAGGGTGGAAATATGGATTTCTGTGTTTAATGCATCCCTTTTTACCTGTACCCTGTGGCCATTTTGACAGTCTTTTTAAGAAGATCTTACTGTAATGGCCTGCTCTTTGTGTGCATCCCTAAGGCAATTACATTATTTCCTTGCTGTGGAAGTTCAAAACACTTTGTATTTAAAATGTAGCCTGCCTATAGGATTCTGCAGTACCAATATATGGTTTGCATTGTGAGGTCTTCTTTTATCTGCACTTCCTATTTTTCACACTTTTATGCCTAATTTCTTAACTGACAGAACTCTTATGCGTCACAGAATTTACAAACAACAACATGTGCATGACATGGGCCTATTGACAGCTTGCAGTATTATTTATGTCTGTGCCACTTTTAACCCCTGTGTCTGCATGTAAACTAGCTTATTAGAGCAGCTGTCAAACTCTTTCACAGTGAGTTAGTTAATCTGTAAACTAGTACTGATCAGTTTAACAAGGACAGTTGTCTACTCAGATGGCACTCAAACACCCTCAAAGGCTGCAGTGGCCACCAGAATACCCCTGTCTCAGAATCACATAGAAAAAGTACACCATAATAAACTTATTTAAAAGTAATGAATCAAAGGAATACAAGATTATACAGTTTACCGAAATAGCAATTTTGGATGTCACTTCAGATTCTTTATCTATAGACTGATTTCTCCACTCTTAGAAGTAATTTTTTTTCACACATATTGCACTCAACAGCGGTGGCATCACTTCATAGATAATGCCTCTGAATCTTGTTTTCACTGTTATTGCGATGAGATTATTCAGGGCACAAGATAATGTTTGTTAAGAATTTGCTAACAATATGCTGCCACACAAATTTTAAAGTCTTATTTATCTTTTAAGTTTGCAAAATGAGGTGGTAGTTTGATATTAGAGCTGCAGACAACACAGTAGTGCCTCCACCCACCACACACACACAAAGACCACCTAATCATATCCTCTTCCCTAGGACTTGCTTAGATGAAGTGTATTATATCACACTTCACCATGTTGCATCACACTGCACAGCCGATCATTACTTTAACTTTTACTTTTAAACTCTTTTTTCTCATGGCTCTGTACTGCCTACTCCAGGATTCAGGAGTAAAGAGAATACAATAAGGATTACTATCCCTAGATCATGGTTTAATTATTGATGCAATTCACATGGAATTCTGTCATAATGCTATCATTTTAAATAATAAGTTTTTTTCCCTGAAGGCAATGATACATTAAGCTGTAACCTATATCATTATTTAACGACTGCAGTGCTTACCCTTGCACAACAGTTTTACAGATCTTAGGAGAGAGAAAACAAAATTTAAAGGTAAATTCAGTTTTATTTCAGAAAATCAAGGTCAGTTAAGAGGCATGTTTATCATTACACTTCTAAGTGCAAATCCAATTATAAATTTGTATACGCTATCTGCAGGAACATACATCCTTATTTGTCTTCATCTCAAATCTTAAAACAAAATGCATTCAAATACAAATAAATAAATCATGAGTTCTCAACATAAAAAGATGTATAGAACACCTTCATGCCTGAACTAGGCCTGTGGTCAAGAATTATCTAATAACCACATCACTTGTCAACTTTCAGCTTTTTTCTCCAGCTGAAGATTCTACACCTAGAAATAAAAATAAGACTATATGCTTGAGGATGTTTATAGCACTGTACCACTAACCTGAATTTTCAGACAGATTGTAAGTGATAAAGTTATGTTTCTTAATAGCTGGTTATACATGCATGTCTTCAGGATCAGTTTACAGTATCAACACTTTTAGGACAACTTGTTGCCCGAAGATCCTTTTAAAGCAAAATAAGCATGTCAGCTGAACAGCATGTTTGCTTAATAATCACACATATATCACATATTCCTTATAAAATCTGCAGCTGGAATAACTGACCTCAGTCTTGAGCCAGCTTTCAAAATGCTACCAAGAATAAAAGAAAGATAGCAGAGCTTTTTAAAGGTTAAAACAGTGGCTACGTTCATGAGAAATATCACAAACCTGGCTGCTCAACTGATAGTCCAGCTAAACATTTGGGTTATATTGCTTTCCAGTATGGAGAACATTGGTGGGATTTTTTTTTTTTTTTGCATTAGTAGAACAATGAATTAACTTGCCATTTTATTGTTATAGCATGTTGTTTACAGTCTTGAGTAAGGAAGTTGCTTTATTATATATAGACATGGCAACATCCTGCACAAAGGTAGCATGCTTTTGTCAAGTGAATATAGCCTGCATCTTGAATTGGGTGGGCTACATGCTAACAAATATAAACTATTTTTTGCAACACCTAATTCTAGTATATATTGCATTAAATTGGAAGCTAAGTACCCTAATCTGTTTCAGAATATTAATTATAGGACCCAAAATGGCATCAATTGTAACAAGAAGCGGGCTCCAAACAGGTAACTATGGAAATGTCCTGCTATGTTGACCCAAGACACTGGATCAGGCTTCAGTGATGTAGTATAGGATGATGCTACTACTACATATGTGCAGGCATATACATATGTGAACATATACCCACATGGGGCCACTTCCAACTCCTGTGGCATAACATGCATTGCTTATATTATGTAGAGGTTTAATAGTGTTAAGTCAGGAACAATATAGCAGGGATGACTCTAAACCAGTATTTGGCAAATTTTGAGCCATCAGAGGAAGGAATACAAAAGAAAAACAAAAAATAAATTTCAAACTAGGTGTGAGGAAAATCTTAACAAAGGATGTCAAAAAGAATGTTTTTGTATAACAAGGCAATCTGGTAAATCTCTTGAGGAGTTTATGTAAGTGCATCTACTAGTTAGGAAATCATTTTATGACAGTTTGTGTATGAACAGCGTACTACAACTGTGCATGCAATGGGCTTATTAGTGCAAATCATTTTCCAAAGACATGTCTGGAACATTTCTCCATGAGCCACTGCTGAAAATAGGCTCTGTTCCAGTCAGACTTTCCCGGTAAACAAATGTTAAATAAATACAAAAAAAAATAAATTAATATGCAAGGTGCTTATGAATAAAAATCATTTACATGAAATTTTTGGTTTTGACAGTAAGAAACTGCACTGTGAAGAATGACATATTGCAAGCTGTTCATAATAAAAGTTGTATAGGAAATTTAAGTATATTTTCCTTAATAAAAACCTATGTGTCAGATATCCTCAAATAATTTGCACAGAAACAAACAGATATGCATGCATGCACATCCACATAAAGCCTTACACTTTTTACCTAAAATCATTAATTGTATTTATTTAATTTTACATCTGTCAACAGGGTAAGTAAAGTGGTCCAAGGATCCTTCTTAGTTCATGACCAAGGCCAGCAGTGGTAGACTAAACATGAACTATAAATGCACGTAAATTACAATAAAGCAAAAAAAGTATATTAGCAAATAGCAAACCTTATATGTATGCATTTAGGATCAAGAGCAATGAAAGTATAACCTACTCTGACAACTAAAACATGGAGCACACAAGCATACATATATACCTTAGATAACTAGGTAGAACCTCAAGCACTAAATACAATTACAAGTGTATTTTCACATAAAGGAGGCTATTAGTTATACCGCTGCTATACATATATATTTCAGAATGTAATTAAAATAAATTGACTTTTGGAGGTGGATAGCAGAGTGTTGCAACAGTTAGCATTGCTTTCTCACAGAGAGCTTGAGTCACTATTGTATCTCCCCTGATGAGGTTACCTTTACATAGAATCTGCATGTTATCTTTGTATCGACATGGATTTTACTGGGATATCAAGATGTCTCTGATTTACCCCAACATCCAAATATCATATCAGCAGTTATAATGGTGATTATCTAACTGTTTGTGCATGTGTCCAAGCACGTGCTTGCATGTTTGTGATGTAAATGTGAGTGTGTACACCCTGCAGTTTCCATGAAAATCTGAAAAGCATAATGTGACTTAAAAAGATATGGTAGTCATGGTCATTTATATAGTTAACTAAGTAAGGAACCTTTCAGAATAGAACCAAGTAGAATCTGACTTAATGATAACTTTGTGTTATTCTGAAAAAAAAAAATATATATATATATATATATATATATATATATATATATATTTATGGATCTACTTCTCTTCATTGAAATTACACTTGTTCGAAAAAGAAAAGGAGACCCCCACTTCAGAGAAAGTGCACTTAAACAAAACTGCACTTTCGCTGAAGTATAGTCACTGGATCCCTATCTGAAACAAAAAACAAACAAAAAAATATCTTTTGCAGTGGGGCAAGCCCCCCTAAACCCCCCCATGTGTGTGTGTGTGGGGGGGGGCTGAGCCCCCCCACACACACACACCCTACTTTAATATTCTCACTCCAAGATCACACTACAGTGGGGAAAAGGGAATATTCCCTTATCCCCACTGTACCACGATCTCAGCACTAGTTTGCTTAGTTGTACATCAACACGAAACGTTGATGTGCAATTAAGATTACATGCAAACTGCATGTTTTTATAATTACTTTTTTGTTTTTTTTTTTCTTATTTTTATATTCACAAGAAAGTGCATTTTCAACAAAATGAACTTTTGCAGAAGTACACTCGCGAATTTACGTTTCGTTGAAACGTAAATTTGTTGTAGTGACTGGATACTATATATATATATATATATATATATATATATATATATATATATATATATATATAGGTTGCATACAACTCGGTCACAAGATGGCATATTTTGTTCCCTGTGTGAGTGTATTCATTGCTGATGTGGAAGAATTGTCAGCTTACAATAAAAAAGAACTGGATTATGAATTTCCACTTTGTGTACAGTTTGTGTACTGTATGACAGATGCATGTTTTTGATAACGTATATCTAAAAACAAACTATATTAATGGTAAACATTGGTGTTCTATTTCACAAATACAATAAAAATGAAAAGATATGAAACATGCCCTGTGGGTTGAGGATGGGTGGGTGGATATATATAAATATATATAAACATAGTGCAATTTGTTGCACCAAATACAAGGCAAAAAAACAGAGATGGACTGAACTTTATGGAAAGAACAGAAAGGAGAAGGAAATATGTGTGAGAAACCAAAGTAGGAAGTATAGAAAAATACATAAATACTTACGGAAAAGAGTAAGAAGGTTAAAGATAGCAGGACTTAGGAATTACAATGCATTTCATACTATGGAGAATAAAGGAAGTGAGAATGAGGAGACAGGAAGATAGGAAATATGGGATAAGGAATAGGTTACTGAATGACAGGATAGGATGAGAGGGGAGTGGAAAAGAGATGTGTGAAAGCTCAGTACAAGAAAGAAGAAGGAGGTTTATGAATATTTAACTAGGTATCATATTTTAGGACACCACTTTCTTGGAAGACCAGATTTGGTGTGTTTAAGTTCATTGCATTTATTTGCTGTACAGTTGTAAAATATCTGTATTGGGAAAAATGTCACTTTTGCGTAATAAGTCAATTTTGGCAGTATGCCGCTGTGAAGATGGGTGAAGGCGGCCAGCCTAGCCAGATAGAATTGTGCAGGTAATTCTGTCATTTCTAAATATAAATGTTGAAATACAGGCTTGTTTTCTTAAATGAAAGAATTTGCTGTGAAATATTGAACTTAAAACAATGTAGCAACATTGACCTCTGCTGTAAAGAAAGCTAAGGCAAGCATTTCATGTCTGTCCTTTGAAGTTGAAATTACTTCATGTCTGTCCTTTGAAGTTAAAGATACAGAGTCATTCCATCTGGGATAGCACATTATTTCTATTGTTTTAACCAAGAGTTAGATTGCTAGATTTAAACATGCAAATGTATTTTTATTGCTCTGGTTTTTGCCTAGGTGTAAAAGAATGTAGATGCAGTTTCTGTTGGCCTGGGAACCGAGGGGAAGTATAAGAATGATGTAATGTTTATCAGAACTGCAATTTTAATTTAAACACAGAGAATCAGAAGCCATTAGGTTCATAGGTTCATAGGTTCATACTAGGTTATCTGCCCTGGGGCAATTATAAGCCTAGCCCGATTCTGTATGGCTTACGCAACCCCTTGATTTGAGTATACTGTGCCCTTTTTAAGGTTTAGTTTACTGTGCCTCTGTCTAATAGTGACACGGGAGTAATCCCTGGGACAAACCTACGATCCCCCATCCACTTATCGAGATTCTTCTTGAAGAGATTCAGTGAGGTGCTCTGCCTCACATGAACTGGAATTCTATTCCAAAGCGAAGGGAGCCTCTGGGTTATGAACCTGTCCCTCCAGCAAGTTCTATTTATTTCTGTGCTGAGGTTCAAGTCCCTCGAGCATGTCACTCTAAGGGATTTAGATTTACTGAGGTGGAGCATGTCCATTAATTCTGGATTTGACATAGCTTTGTATGTCAGGCATAGATCGCCTTGAAGTAGGCGGTATGCAACTGAGTAGAGCTGGAGTTTTTTTAACCGAGCAGCATATGGCATCTGTTTGAGATCCTTGATCCTCTTGGTGAGATACTTTTGGGGTCTTTCGAATTGCTGCAGGTGTCGGGTAAGGTACATCCCAAAAGGGGCATTGTATTCTATGATAGGCCTGATGAGGGATGAATAAAGGGGCACGATTACCTCTCTTGATCTAGATGTGAAACCCTTCATGATGAGGTGGGCTATGTAGAAGGTCTTTCTAACCACTTTGGCAATGTGGTTTTCAAAGGAGAGATTGCTATCAACTTGGGTCCCCAGGTCCCTAATAACTTTCTCTGTACTTAATGGGTTTCCACCTATGTGGTAATTTGTGGGCACATTGTTTTTGCCAAACGGTATGACTATACATTTTTTGGCATTTAGCTTTAAACCATGGTGCTGGCACCAGTTATCTGTCTCTGTGAGACCTTTTTGAAGGATGTTTGTGTCAGCTCGAGAGTTGATTATGGCGCCCAGTTTGCAGTCGTCTGCGAACTTGGTGGGCCATAGTCCTCCCACGTTTGCCTGTACCTCAGAAAAGTATATACCGAACAAGAGTGGTCCCAGGACAGAACCCTGTGGGATGCCACTTGTGACTGGTTTCGAGTCTGACATAGCTCCAGCAACTCTCACTCTGTGGGTTCTGTCTTTGAGCCAGTTTGTGACCCATCTTGTGACATAGGGGTTTATATTTAAGCTGGATAGCTTATCTATGATGCCCGAGTGGGGTATTGCGTCAAATGCCTTTGCAAGGTCCAGATAGGCTGTGTGGACTACCTTCCCTTCATCTATGGCTTTGGTGACTGTTTCAAAGAAGTCAACCAGGTTCAAAAGGCAGGATCTGCCCTTGACAAAGCCGAACTGGGTAGGATCTAGTGTCTGTAGGTCCCCAATGTCTTTGTTTATGAGCTCCATGATGATCCTCTCCATAGCCTTGCAGACTAAGCTAGTCAGGCTTATGGGGCGGTAGTTTCCAGGGTCCGTAGAGGCTCCAACTTTGTGGAGTGGGACCACTGTTGCTGTACGCCATTCTGTGGGCACATATCCTGTAGTGAGGCTGAGATTGTATAGCTGTTTTATTTGAGGGATTAGTTCCTCTAGGAGTTCATGTAGGACGCAACCTGGGATGCCATCTGGTCCCATGGAAGCAGTGTTTTTTGCTTTGGAGAGGGCAGCCTTCACCTGAGCATCTGAGATGTTTGGGAGGTAGCCCTCTGCCGGGATAGATACTTGCTCTTTTGGGGGGGGAGTGGGTGGAGAAGTTTGCACTGAACCTGTCTGCCAGGATATTGGCGATGTCTGTGGGTTCAGTGTATTTTTTGTCGTTTAGAATCAACTCAGAACAAGTCTGGGAGTTGCATCCCAGGTTTCTAACATAACTGAAAAAAGCCTTATGATTGTCTTTGGTGTCATGTGCAATTTTTCTCTCGAAGCTGGCCTTGGAGGATTTTATGAGGGATCGTAATTTTTTGCTAGTACTGATCAGAGATGCCTTCCCTATTAGGGATTTTGCTCTATCTTGTAGTAGCTTCCTCCTTCTGTTGTACAGTTTATTTATGGCAGGGGTCCACCAGACTGGACGCCTGCCTTTGGATGATTGGGTCTTGGTTTTGTTTGGGATAGCATGATCCATGCATTCCTGGAGATGTCCGTAGAATGCATTTATATAGGATTCTGCAGTTTGGGCCGTAGTTTCCACTGGCCCTGGGGCCTTGAAGGATTCCACTTTGGTTTTGAGAAGTGATAAGTTCGCTTTTGAGAAGTTTTTCACTGTGGTTTTCTGGGCTGGGGGTGGGGTCGGGATGTGGAAATCCAGTGAAATTAATTTATGGTCTGATCTTACCAATGAGGGATATACTTCTGGTGTGGAGCATAGAGTCCCCATGTTGGTAATGATCAGGTCTAGTATGTTGTCCCCTCTTGTGGGAGTGGTGACTAGTTGTTCCATAGCATTTGAGTTTATAATTTCTAGGAATCTTTGGGCTAAGGTGCTGGGGCTTGAGTAGTGCTCCCAGTCAATGTTTGGGTAGTTGAAGTTGTCCAATATAATGGTGTTCGGAGAGATCTTCATGTTCTCCAATGTTTTCAGGAAAGCCGAGTGAGATTCCTGACTTTGAGAGGGTGGTCTGTAGGATGCTATAAACTGAAAAGCAGTCTTGCCTACTGTTAGTTGCACATGGATGGTCTCCATACCGTGCAATGCCACTAACCTGGAGGTGTGGATATCCTTGATAAATATGGAAACTCCCCCTCCTTTTGTGGTTCGGTCTGGGTTTTGGGGCCGAAAAGCATGATATGAGGTATAGCCTGGTAGTGCTGGGGTGCTCTCTGGAGCCTTGAACCAGGTTTCTGTCACTGCACAGATATCGATGTTCTCCATACTGAGGAGAGCTTGAAAAGCGTGCATCTTGAGGTTAAGACTTCTGGCATTTAGCAGCATTACCCTTAGTTTCTTGTTCCTTGTGCTGTCTATGGGGGTGGGTTTGACTTTTGAGCCTTGCCTAAAAAAGACACTATGGGGGTGGCAAGAGCCTTTGCCAATATCCAACAGCCCAGTGGTGACAGGTGCAAGCCATCCCTAGCGAAGCAACGTGGCTTGTCGAGCATGTCATCCCAGGCTGACAGACACTGGATCCCCTTTGAATGACACCAAAATTTTAGCCAATTGCTAAAATCGATCATTTTGTCTTTGTACTGTGGCATCATTCTAGGTGAGGGTAAGATGCTGCTCAAGGTCAGGGTCATACCAGCCTGGGCTACATGATCAGAGAGCTCCTCTATGTCTCTTTTCATGTAGTCCAGGGAGGTACGTCTCAGGTCATTCACACCAGCATGTACAATGACTGAGTCATATTTTATTTGCTTTGGAGTGATCTGAGTGCTTGCGTTATGTGTCGGATCCTAGCACCCGACAGGCAGCTCACCGTGACCTTCTCTTTATTCAGCCTGGTGAGTGGGACGTCAGTGTGTCTGACAATAGAGTCACCTATAACAAGAGTATCAGATGTGTTATTCAGCCTTAAGGGCTGTGGCTGCTTGGCACACTGACTTTGTGGGTTATGTGTTGTGTGTGTTTCATTTTGAGGTAGCGTTTGCTTGGATGTCTGCTTTGGAGGTCTCTGTTGCTTAGGTAGATTTTTATTTAGAGCCTCCGAGTATGTTTTTGTGTATTTATGTGTTTGGTTTGCTGATGTGGTGGGTCTATGTGATACTGGAATTGTGTTGTGTGAGGTTACCTTCTCCTCCTGACTGGTTACACCAGTTTTGAGATGAGAGAGCTCAGCCTCCAGCTTGGCTAAATAGTTGCATCTCTCACATATATTTGAACCTGTTTGGAGGAGGAGAGGGTTGTCCGTGTACATGAGACAGTTGTAACATTGCCTCAAAATTCCCAGATTCACCAGCTGGACTGGAGAGGAAACCATTGACTGACCTTTGGACATGCTAGAGTAATAGGGAAACTGAATTTAAGACAGACCAATAGAGGACAGGGTAATCATAGAGAGTATAAGAGTAAGTAGTGCTTCTGGGTTAATAGTGCTAACTTGTAGGATTACTTAATTGGACCAGTGAAGGGCCTTATAATGAGAATATGGTGTTTAAATTGAGAGATATAGCAGTTCTAAGGGAAAAAGTGAAGAGCAGACTTTGTAGAGCCAGGAATAGTTTAAACCCAATTAGGCGGCGCTGCCCGCTGTTGCGCTATGCACAAAAATGCACAAAACCGCGCAAAAGAGGGTTTTAAGAGAGGAAGATGAAGGAGTTTTGGAATTGACCCAAAATGGCCAATAAAACTACAGTTTCAAGTCAGTAACCACTCCCACAGGGGCAGGCAGGCTGCTCAATGTTTTTCACTGCCACTGATCAACAGAGAGACTTCCCTTTAGCCCAAGCAAAAAATGGCCTCACAAAAACTTACAAACAGTTCAAGAACAGCAAGCCTGTAACTGAACTTTTTTAAATATCAGAAAAGTGGGGAAAAAGCAAGATTTTTTTTTTGTTTTTTCAGAGATAGCAGAGGTTCACAAGTATCAACAAGTTATAACAGTGCAGTAAATGACCCCACACAAGAGTGCTAGGCCAAAGACATAAAATGCAAGTTTTGAGAAAAAAAACGATTTTAAAAATAAGTGCAAACAGGAAATTCAGTAAACAGCTCTAGGTTGTGCTCTAAATACAGTTACTAATGCAGAAATCAAATTTAACAAGCCAGAAAATGCTCAAAATAGGCTATGCAGAAAAACTTAGCAAATAAACAGAGGAAAAATACTTAAAATCTCAAAAGTGGCTCCTTTCTTCTCTCAGCGTTTTCTCCTCTTGGTGGGTGCTTCACCAACAGCCAACAAGCCTGAAAAGATGCCAAAACCACGAGGCAACCAGGTTTTAAGAGAGGAAGATGAAGGAGTTTTGGAATTGACCCAAAATGGCCAATAAAACTACAGTTTCAAGTCAGTAACCACTCCCACAGGGCAAGCAGGCTGCTCAATGTTTTTCACTGCCACTGATTAACAGAGAGGCTTCCCTTTAGCCCAAGCATAAAATGGCCTCACAGCAACTTACAAACAGTTCAAGAACAGCAAGCCTGTAACTGAACTTTTTTAAATCTCAGAAAAGCGGGAAAAAGCAAGATTTTTTGTTTTTTTTTAGAGATAGCAGAGGTTCACAAGTATCAACAAGTTATAACAGTGCAGTAAATGACCCCACACAAGAGTGCTAGGCCAAAGACAGATAAAATGCAAGTTTTGAGAAAAAAACTATTTTAAAAATAAGTGCAAACAGGAAATTCAGCAATTAAGCATTGTTCATAGGTTGGTACTAGGCTATCGGCCCTAGGGCCTATGCAAGCCTAGCCATAACAATTCCCTGGATATTTCTTCCCACAATATTTACTTCTCCAGGCCCCTGTCTAGCAGGGTGACTGACATGATCCCCGGGGTGAATTTCCTATCTTCCATCCAATCATCAAGGTTCCTTTTGAAGAGGGCCAATGAGGCGCTCTGCTTGATATGTATGGACAGTCTATTCCAGAGTATGGGGAGTCTCTGGGTCAGGAGCCTATCCCTCCAGCATGTTTTGTTCATTGTGATGACAAGGTTTAGATCCCTGGAGCGTGTGGCTCTGAGGGATTGGGATTTCTTTAAGTGGAGCATGTCCAACAGCTCAGGGTTTGACATGGCCTTGTATGTTAAGCAGAGATTGCCTCTGAGTAGACGATATGCCACAGAGTATAGCTGGAGTTTTTTTAGATGGTCAGTATATGGCATCTGCTTTAGGCCTGTGATTCTTTTAGTGAGGCATTTCTGTGGCCTTTCCAGCTTTTGCAGATGTCTTGTGAGGTTCATACCAAACGGGGCATTATACTCTATAATGGGTCTAATGAGGGATGAGTACAGTGGGACAATGACCTCCTTTTTTCTGGATGAAAAACCCTTAGTGATGAGGTGTGCTACATAGAAGGATTTCCTGACTGTTGTGGCAATGTGGTTATCGAAAGTGAGACCACTGTCCACATGTGTCCCTAAGTCTCTCATCACACTTTTGATGTTTAGTGTCATGCCACCTATGTGGTAATTCATGGGTACATGTTTTTTTTCCAAAGGGGATAACTATACATTTCTTGGCATTAAGCTTGAGCCCATGGCTCTGGCACCAGGCATCTGTTTCTGTAAGGCCCTTTTGTAGAATATCCACAGCATTTGGGGATTCAATAATGGCTCCCAGTTTGCAGTCATCTGCAAACTTTGTTAGCCAGAGTCCCTTAGTGTTGGCCTGTACTTCAGAGAAGTAGATGCCAAACAAGAGTGGTCCCAGGACTGAACCCTGAGGTACTCCACTTGTCACTTGTCTGGAGCTGGATTTGGAGTCGGCTACTTTTACTGTCTGGGTTCTGTCAGTAAGCCAGTTAGCAACCCATCAAGTGACGTAGGGATTTATGCCCAGCTTAGTAAATTTATCTATGATTCCAGAGTGGGGGATGGTGTCAAAGGCCTTGGCGAGGCCCAGATAGGCTGTGTGGACTGCTTTACCCTCGTCCACAGCTCTGGTGACTGATTCGAAGAAGTCAATCAGATTCAGGAGACAAGATCAGCCCTTCACAAACCCAAACTGGGTGGGGTCCAGTGTTTGAAGGCTGCCAATGTCTTTGTTTATAAGTTCCATGATAATGCATTCTATGCCCTTGCAAATCAGGCTTGTCAGACTGATGGGACGGTAGTTCCCGAGATCCAAGGTGGATCGTCCCTTGTGGAGCGGGATAACTGTAGCTATGTGCCACTCAGTAGGCACGAAGCCTGAGGTGAGGCTATGATTAAACATGACACTTAGGTGAGGTGCCAGTTCATTTTGTAGTTCATGTAGTTTAATAGCCTAGGATGTCATCTTGTCCCATGGATGCTGTATTCTTAGCTTTGCAGAGTGTGGTTTCTACTTGTGTGGCCGTGATTATCGGAATTTGGCAATCTTTTGGTATTGAGATGGGCCCTTTACGGGGAGAGAGTGGGGTGAAGTTGGCACTAAATTGATCTGCCAGGATATTGGCAATATCCTTGGGATCAGTATATTTAATGCCATTCTGTTGTAACTCAGAGCAGATCTGAGCATTGCCATTTAGATTCTTGACATGACTATAGAATGCCTTGTGGTTGTCTTTGGAATCTTTGGCAATTTTATTTTCGTAACTAGCTTTTGAGGATTTTATGAGGGATCTCACCTTCTTACTGAAGCTGGTGAGGGAGTTTTTTGCATCCTAGGATTTTCCTCTTTTTTGCAACAGTTTCTTCCTTCTGTTGTATAGTTTGTTTATGGCAGGGGACCACCAGATTGGCTTCCTTTTTTTGGAGAAGAGCATCTTGGTTCTATTTGGGATGGCACGATTCATGCACAAGTGGTTGTGCTCGTACAGTGCCTTAGTGTAGGATTCTGCAATCGAACTTCCAGATCCCGTCTGCGTGGGTGTTGTGAAGTTTGTCAATTCTGACTTCAGTATCTTGAAGTTGGCTTTGGAGAAGTTTTTTAAGGAGGTTTCCTTAATGGGGGGTGGGGGTGGGATGTGGATGTTAAGGGTGATTTGCTTATGGTCAGACCTGACCAATGAGGGGGTGACCACTGGTGTGGAGCATCTATCTCCCATGTTGGTAATGACCAGGTCTAGGATATTGGAGCCCCTGGTGGGACAATGGATTAGTTGATACAGGGCGTTGGAATTTATGAATTCCAAGAACCGTTGGGAAAAGGAGTTGGTACCCGAGTAGTTTTCCCAATTAATGGCAGGGTAGTTGAAATCACCCAGTATTAGGGTGTTTGGTTGTATCTTAATATTTTCCAGTATGTTTAGAAAGGTGTAGTGAGAATCTTGGGGCATGGTTGGGGATCTGTTGCAAGCTACAATTTGGATTGCAGTCTTACCTAGTGTTAGTTGCACCTGGAGAATTTCAGATGCATTGTGTTGGGCAACTAGCCTGGAGGTTTGAATATCCTTGGTGAATATGGACACTCCTCCACCTTTAGTGTTTTGGTCCTGGTTGTGTGGCCGAAAAGTGTGGTAAGAATTGTAGCCTGGTATTGCAGGGGTGCTCTCTGGAGCTTTGAACCAGGTCTCAGTTACTGCACAGATATCGATGTTCTCCATTTTTAGGAGTGCCTCAAGAGAGTGCATTTTGAGGTTTAGACTTCTAGCATTGAGTAGCATTACCTTCAGATTTTGCCTGCTTCTATCTGTTATGGTGGTTTTATCATTTGAACCTTGCCTAAAAAAGCACTATAGGGGTGGCAAGAGCTTTAGCCAGTAACCTGAATCCCAGGGGTGACAGGTGCAGACCATCTCTGGAAAAGCATCGTGGTCTGTTGATCATGTCTTCCCAGGCAGACAAATACTGGATCCCTTTTGAATGACACCAGAAGCTTAGCCAATTGTTGAAGTCAATCGCTTTGTCCTTATACTGTGGTATCATTCTGGGCGAAGGCAGGATGCTACTCAGAGCTAGGGTCCTACCTGCCTGGGTCACATGATCCAAGTGCTCTTCCATATCTCTTTTCATGTAGTCCAGGGAGGTACGTCTCAAGTCATTCACTCCAGCATGGACAATGACAGAGTCGTATTTGTACTTGTTGTGGAGTGACTTGAGTGCATGTGTTATGTGGCAGATCCTGGCACCCGACAGGCAGCTGACTGTAATTTTCTCCTTGTTCAGTCTGGTGAGTGTGACATCAGTGTGCCTGACTATAGAGTCACCTATGACTAAAGTGTTGGGTACATTGTATTGCCTTAGGGGCTGTATTTGGGTGGCACACTGGTGTTGTGAATTATGTGTCACTTTGGTTGTGACTGGTGTCTGTTTGCGTTTCGGCTTCGGAGGTCCTTGTTGCTTGGGCAGGTTAATGTTAAGGGCCTCTGCATATGTGGGTTTAGTGTTGCTATGTGTGGGTGTTGATGGTGTGGGTTTTGAAGGGCTATGAGTTGCTTGAGGTGTGATGTAGGTGTTAACCTTCTCCTCTTGACTGTCTAGCACAATCTTGGCCAGAGAGAGCTTTGCTTCCAGTTTGGCTAAGTAAGTGCATCTCTCGCAGGTTGTAGTGTTGGGTGGTAGGAGGAGAGGATTGTCTGTGTACATGAGGCAGTTGCCGCATTGCCCCAGTATGCCCAGATTCACCAGGTGGACAGGAGAAATTACAGGAAGCTGACCCTTGGACATGCCTGTTTAGGTGCTTTTATGTAAAGTTTAAGAGCTGTTTTCCCTTACCATTGCAAGGTACTTTGCAATTATAGGCTGTTTAGTGCCTATGATTAATTTCTCCTTATTGACAAGGAGAGCTGAGTGCTTGTATCTGTTTCAGGCTTCCTAGTGCTTTCCAGCAGGTTCTAGAGCAAGTGCTAGTCACAGGGGTTCAGATTTTAGTACTACTACTGAGAAACCAACTAGTTTTAAGGGGAAATTTGAAGAGCAGACTTTCTGGTACCTGGAATAGTTTAACTGTAGCCTCGCAGTGCTGCACAATGTGAAAAATGTGCAAACACGCGTTTTTTAAGACAGAAAGTTGAAAAGGATAGAAATCAGCCCAAAAGGCTAATAAGATTACAATTTCAGAGCTGGAAACCACTCCTCTAGCATTAGATAGGCAGCACAATGCTCACCAGTTCCACTGGTAGGCAGTAGGACTTCCCTCTACCAATGCAAGGTCTGGATAACTCTAAGCACAGAACATAAAGTCCTGAGACAAGCAAAGCTTGGGATATGTACTGGCTAGAAAAAGTGGGAAACGAGCAAACAAGATAGTATTTTTTTGTTGAAACAGGCTAAACAATGCAATAATACAGTAAATAAACACAGAAAAGCCTAACACACTTGGGTGTGTAGTCCTAGACAGTAAATGCAATTAAAACTCTACAAAATTAGCAATTTAAAACTTTTTTAAATGAAGCAAGGCAAGTGCACAACTGAAAAATGATTTAAGAAGAAGTAACACAGCAGAATAAGTAGCTAGTCAACATATACAGATAAGTCTATATATACAGAAAAGCAGATAAAACATACAAACACTTCAGATGCAATGAAATCTAGAGTGTCTTGCTCATATATAAGTTATCTTAGACTTGAGTTTTCTTTTAGAAATAGCTAGGAACTAGAAAGATTAGACTAAGTGTTTTCTGTGATGTCAGAACTGTACTACTGAATTATTTTAAGTACTTCTGTGTGATCTCTGAACTCTTGACTAGCACTGTGTAGTAAGAAGTATTATCTTGTGTTTTTATTATTTATTATTAAATATTTTAAAAACGTTCAACTGTGGCTGTTTTGTGTACAGATAATTTAAGCTCTTTAGAGTACTTGTATGCCTTTGGTAAAATTGTACAAAGCCACTCCTATAGCTTTAGTCCTGGGCTATACTACCAATTGGATAATAATATTGCACAGTAATAATTAGGCACCCTTTTAAGGGCCTTTGAATAGCTGATAAGTTTTACTGGGTGATGGCAAGTGGAACTACCCTATAGTCTGGGAAAAAAGGGGAATAGCTGGAGAAACTGTGCCAGCCTACCCCAGGAGTGTCTGTGTGGTTGTATAAACTCTTATCTCAAAGTGTGTGTGTGTGTGTGTGTGTGTGTGTGTGTGTGTGTGTGTGTGTGTGTGTGTGTGTGTGTGTGTGTGTGTGTGTGTGTGTGTCAGCTACTTGGGCAGGGACAGGAAGCACTGGTTGGACAGAGAGGATGCTAGAGGTTTTAGCTTGCCCACTGAGCTGAGATCTGGACCCTATAGCTGTGCCAGTGGGGAGACTTATTAGGGAAGTGGGGAGCAAGGGAGCGACCATCCCCAGACCATCTTGACTGGGAGGGTGGAAAAGGAAGCCAGCAAGTAGGTGTGTTTGAGGATATACCTGCAGATGTCCTGATAGGGAATGATTTTGATAGTGCAGTACCCTGTGCTTGTGCAGCTGCATGCAGCCAGACTTGGAGACAAGCAGGTAAATCTGGTAGCCTGGGGAGATCCAGACAGACTGCATACCTGCAGCCAAGACTGGTAAAGTGGCTACTTCAGGGAGTGAGCTACACTGTAGTAGTGAGACTGAAGGTGAGCCACAGCTGCTTGTCGGTACTGATGGTCCCTTCGACAGAGTAACTGCAAAGGTAAAGGTGACTAGTAGTACCCACGCTGACAGTGTGGCACCACTGTCAGAGGATGCCAGACTTCCTGTGGAAGGGGAGCTGGGAAGGGTTACAAGGATAGAGTTAAGACAGGATCAGCTCTCAGACCCTACATTGCAAGGCCTAAGGCAGGTAGCTAGGGAGGCACTTGATTCTCATGGAAAGGGGGAATCTGTATACTGGGACAAAGGGTTACTACACAGAGAGTGGACCCCTAAGGGAGGGCTAGAAAGTGAGAGAGTACATCAGTTGGTAGTGCCTAGAGCCTACCACCTGGCGCTTCTAGCCATAGCCCATGATATTCCCTTTGTAGGTCACATGGGCATAAAACATACAAAGAGGCATATTATGCAGAACTTCTATTGGCCTGGAATTTCCAGAGATGTAACAGGGTACTGCAGGGCCTGTGAGCAGTGCCAAAAGGTAGGCAAGGCAGGAGACAAGGTGAGAGCAACTTTTATGCCTTTGCCTGTGATTGAGGAGCCATATCAGAGGGTAGCTATGGCTATTGTGGGTCCTCTGAGTACCCCAAGTTCCACAGGGAAAAAGTGTATCCTAGTGGTAGTGGATTATGCTATATGATACCCTGAGGCAGTGGCTTTGTCCTCCATTGAGGCAGAGAAGGTGGCAAATGCTTTGTTAGAGAGTTTCAGCAGGTTATTTTTCCCAAAAGAAATACTGACTGACAGAGGTGCCAATTTCATGTCAGACCTGCTGGCTTGTCTGTGGAAGTCCTGTGGGGTGAAGCACATGAAGACCACCCCCTACCATCCCTAGACTAATGGTCTTGTTGAGAGGTTAAAGTCTATAATCAAGTCCATGCTATGGGCGTTTGCAGATCAGTTTAATAGGGAGTGAAACAAATATTTGGCCCCATCTGTTGTTTGCTTACAGAGAAGTTCCCCAGGAATCCACAGGCTTTTCACCCTTTGAGTTGCTGTATGGCCATAGGATGAGGGGACCTCTAGATTTATTTCGAGATGAGTAGGAAGGTGAGTGCAAGTCTCACAAGGGGTTTGTTGTGACATACGTCCTAAACCTCAGGACAAGGCTCAGGGAACTCATGGGCTTGGCCCAGGAGAACCTGGCAGAAGCCCAACAACAGAAAAAGGTGTGGTATGACAGGAATGCTTGAGCTAGAGAGTCTGCTGTGGGGCAGCAGGTAATGGTTCTCATTCCTGTCAGACACAACAAGCTGCAAGCAGCTTGGGAGGGACTCTACAAGGTGGTAAGAAAGGTAAGTGATGTTAACTACATGGTGGAACTGCTAGACAGAAGGCAGTGGCACAATTTGTACCATGTTAACATGATGAAACCTTACCATGATAGGGAGGCCCTTGTGCTAAACATTTGCAATGGATTGCAGGAGGAGTCTGAGGGAGATTTGGGGAGTGATCTCCTCAGTGAGGCTCGGGCTGACACCTCAGTGGAAGAAGTAGCAATGTCCCAGCAGCTATCTCCTACCCAGGTTCAGGAAATCTGAGCAGTGTTGCAGGAATTTGGGGACATGTTCACTGGGAAACCAGGTTGCACTCACCTGGTGCAGCACCAGGTGGATACAGGACCCCAAAGGCCTATTAGGCAGGCCTCTTATAGAGTGCCTGAGAGAGTCAAACAGACTCTGAGAGAAGAGGTACATGAGATGTTGGAACTAGGGGTGATTCAAGAGCCCAAAAGTCCCTGGGCCTCCCCAGTGGTGCTGGTGCCAAAGAAGGATGGCAGCACCAGGTTCTGTGTGGACTACAGGAAATTAAATAGCCGCACAGAGACAGATGTTCACCCTATGCCTAGGAGAGATAAGGCCCTAGAGCAGTGGGTAGGGCTAAGTATTTTACAACCATTGAGCTTACTAAGGGTTACTGGCAGGTGCACTTGACTCCCAGTGTTAAAGAGAAGTCAGCCTTTGTGACTCATTTTGGCTTGTATGAGTTCACAAAGATGCACTTTGAGATGAAGAATGCCCCAGTGACTTTCCAGATGCTGGTAGATAATATCCTAGCAGGAGCAGGAAGGTTTGCCCTTGCTTACCTAGATGATATTGCCATCGACAGCCATTCCTGGCCAGAGCACCTTCAGCATGTCAGGGAGGTACTAGGCAGACTACAGAGGGCAGGGTTGACCATTAAGCCGAGCAAATGTCAGGTGGGTATGGTGGAGGTCTCCTACCTAGGACTTAGAGTGAGGAGTGGTAAGATAAGGTCAGAACCTGCCAAAGTGGAAGCCATTCAGGCACCTGTTAATAAAAAGCAGGTGAGGGCATTTCTAGGTACAGCAGGGTACTATAGGAAGTTCATCCCCAGTTATAGTACCATAGTTGCTCCCCTCACAGACCTGACAAGGAAAAACAGGCCAGATAAGGTAGTGTGGACCCCAGCATGTGAGCAGGCATTCCATTAGCTTAAAGAAGCTTTGGGAGGACCCCCCTGTGTTAGCCAGTCCAGATTACAGCAAATAATTTGTTGTGCAGGTGGATGTTTCAAACCATGGGGTGGGGGCTGTACTTAGCCAGATTTCTTCAGAGGGAGAAGAGTGCCCAGTGGTTTATTTTAGTCATAGGCTCCAACCCAGTGAGGAATGCTATGCAGCTGTAGAAAAGAAATGTCTAGCCATAGTGTGGGCACTGCAGAAACCTCAGCCTTATCTGTATGGAAGGAAATTCACTATTATGACAGATCACAACCTCCTAACATGGTTAAACAGAGCCAGCCAGCAAAATGCCAAGTTGCTAAGATGGAGCCTGGGGTTGCAAGCATATGATATGTCAGTGCAGCACCCCAGTGGGAGTAGCAATTACAATGCAGATGGGTTCTCAAGACAGGGAATGGGGTAGGTATACTCAGATAGACCTGACCTCTTAAGCAGCGTTTCTCAATGGTCACTTGAAAAACTACTTTGAGTTCTCTGGGGGGGGGGATATGTGGTGATTAAGTGAAAATGGATGAAGGCTGCCAACCTAGCCAGATAGAATTGTGCAGATAATTCTGTCATTTGTAAATATAAAAGTTGAAATACGGCTTGTTTTCTTAAATGGAAGAATATGCTGAGAAATGTTGAACTTAAAACAATGTAGTAACATTGCTCTCTGCTGTAAAGAAAGCTAAGACAAGCATTTCATGTCTGTCCTTTGAAGCTGAAATTACTTCATGTCTGTCCTTTGAAGTTTAAGATTCGGAGTCATTTTGTCTGGGCTAGCACATTCTTTCTATTGTTTTAACCAAGAGTTAGCTTGCTAGATTTAAGCATGCACATGCATTTTTATTGCTCTGGTTTCTGCCTAGGTGTAAAAGAATGTAGATGCAGTTTCTGTTAGCCTGGGAGCCCACTGAAGTGTAAGAATGATGTAATGTTTATCAGCACTGCAATTTCAATTTAAACAGAGAGAATCAGAAGGCATTAAGCATTTTTGTCTTGAACATCCAACTCACAGCACTGTCTTGCTCATATGTAAGTTATCTTAGACTTGTGTTTTCTTTTAGAAATAGCTGGGAACTAGAAAGATTAAACTAAATATTTTTCTGTGATGTCAGAACTGTACTAATGAATAATTTTAAGCATTTCTGTGTGATCTATGAACTCTTGACTAGCACTGTGTAGTAAGAAGTATTATCTTGCATTTTTATTATTTATTATTAAATATTTTTAAACTTTTCCACTGTGGCTGTTTTGTGTAGAGATAATTTAAGCTCTTTAGCATACTTGTATGCCTTTGGTAAAATTGTACAAAGGCACTCCTATAGCATTAGCCCTGGACTATACTACCAATTGGATAATAATATTGCACAGTAATAATTGGACACCTGTTTAAGGGCCTTTGAGTAGCTGATAAGTATTAGTGGGTGGTGGCAAGCAGAACTACTGTATAGTCTGGGAGAAAGGGACACAGCTGAAGAAACTGTGCCAGCCTTCCTCAGGAGTGTCTGTGTGGTTGTATAAACTCTTATCTCAAAGTGCATATGTGTGTATGTGTGTGTGTGTGTGTGTGTGTGTGTGTGTGTGTGTGTGTGTGTGTGTGTGTGTGTCAGCTACTTGGGCAGGGGCACAAAGCACTGGTTGGACAGAGAGGGTACTAGAGGTCTTAGCTTGCCCACTAAGCTAAGATCTGGACCCTATAGCTGTGCCAAGTGGGGAGACTTATTAGGGACCTATGGAGCAAGGCAGCAATCAGCCCCAGACTGACTGTGAACTCTGTGTGCTCTTAAGGGAAATTGCATTTTACTGTGTATTTGTTATCCTTTCCTCATATATGAGATACCCTCACTGGTGTTAGTGGTGAGGATTGAGGCTCCTTGATTGCTGGGCTGGGACGCTAGCATTACAGCCACTTTTGAGTATAATGTGACTAGTCTGGTAATTTGGCTCTGAAGACACTGATTCAAATGCTTTCACATCTTTGGATACATTTGGTTATGACATTTACTCATCTGTTTACAGCAAATGTTTTCCCAGTTTGGATATCTCATGAGCAATCTGAATGCCTTACTTTTCTCCTTAGTGCATCTCCATCATTGTTTTGGAATACATACAGCATTTATTCTGTGGATTTGGAAATATGCTTATTGACTCCTAGCACTTTTCCCATCTAACTTGTGAAAAATAGCCTGACTTTGATTTAAATTATGCAAAAAGCAAACTGAATGTCTTCTGTTTTAAATGTATTTGTATGTAGATTTGTTTTGTTAAGCAGTCTCATATGGAATAGGTTTTGTCAACAACTTTGCCTCAAGTTGAAATAGGGTTGAAATATGTTGCCTCAGCATTAGTTATGCTAGACTCCTCCTGGCTACAGTGCTATAAGAGCTAGGTGTGAGTCAAGCTGGTTTAACAATTTATTACCTGTTTGCACTGTTCAGTAGAAAGCACTGCTTACTTGCAGGTAATGGAGACTTGATATTGCATGGACAAACTCATAAAACTGTATTAACATCCTAAAATAAAATCTTGCTACTGGAATAATAATTTTAGTTAACTTTCTACTGCTTGGATCTAGAGGTATTTACCAAACCCCCTTTGCACATTTTAATATTGCTAATATTCTTGAGCCAGTAAACATGGGTATTGAGTCTTCCAAGGTAGACAGGAAAATCTTCTCCATTTTTTCCAAATTGTTAAAATTGTAAGCTTCCAAACTGCATTTTATTCTCAGTAACAAGTACGATAACAATCCCTCAAATGAAAAACATTGCCTTAAACTGTAATATGACTTGCTGACTAGTTATGGTAAATTGACTATCTCAATGTTTCTAAAATAATACTCAACAATTTTTCTCCATTATGTTCACAAAAGTCTACCACAATTCTTTGTCATGAGTTTATTCCTAGAGGAAACACAATCAACCATTCTTTCCTTTGAGTGACTCAATACTCAGTGCGAAATTGAAACTTAGACACAAGCACATTTATGTTGGCATTGATGTTTGGCCACCATACATACACTGTAGCTCTTTCTCAGCACTTGGTCAATCCAAAATGCCTCTGATAGATATCTCTTTGAGCTTTTTCTCTTTGTGAAGTTGGCTCATTGATTTGATCTTGATACAACAGATCATCATTCAATGACAAGTGAGTAGCCACAATGAAGACCTGAAAGCTTTGAAGTGCTGAGGCAAATCCAAAAGGCAACCACATAAAATCTTCTCACTGGATTAAAAATCATGGTTAACTTTTTATTACTTGAATCTAGAGGTGTTGACCGAACCCTCTTGTGACATCTAATAAGGAGAGCACCCTTGATTCAGTTAACAGCTAATGTATATTGAGTATTCCAAAGTAGACAGGATAAACCTCTCTCTTCTGATTGCTTCATTTTTAAGCTTTAAGTCAACACAAATTCTCACTTTGTCATTTTTCTTTCTGACTGGCACCAATGGAATACTCCAGCCTGCAGGTTCTGTAACCCTTTTAATGAACCTCACAGATTGCTCTAAATTTTCCCAAGCTTCCACCTTAGATAGGATGGCAAACAATGCTCCTTGTTTTATGGTGAGGGTATATGAATCATTATTGTCTCTCGTTTAACAAACCCAACAACACCAAACATATCAGTACTTATTTCTTCAGTTCTGACAGAAAAACATGTTTTGCATGAAATAATTTTACTCAGCAGATTATTTACTTAAGGGCCAAACAGCAAAAAGATGAAAAGTTCATTTGTGTGCTCTTTCATCTCAATTATCCTATGTCAACAACATGTGAAGATATAGACAGAATTGTTGGGGCTCCTCAAAGTACTTTTGCAATTTGTTACCAGTCTGAACTGTTGTTGGTTTTTCATGCTGTTGATGGAGTTATCATTTAATTTGATCCCATTTTGACACTATGTCAGGCTTCATACTATACTGTAAGACACCAAATTCAGGAGTCCAGATGTGGTATGCATAAGTTTGTTGCATTTATGTGACATACAGCTGTACACACTCTCATGTAGCACAGCAATATGGGCAGGCTCTCAGGCACACAGTGAGCTGACAGGACTACTAGCGTTAGTACTGCTCCGTGCATTGGGGGTAAAACCCCTTTATATTTTAGACAGTTACAAGTAATCTATCACTGATCACACAGATCAGTATGATGATCTGATATCACCACATAGGTCAAGTTTTCCCACGCTTACAGTACATATTACTGACTAGGCGTGACTTGACAACCCTTTTGATACATAGTTTGGAGACAAATCTTTCTATGTCAAGAAGAAGTCCATTCTATGGTTTTACTTTATCGACCTATAGTTGGAATCTATTGTCTATTGGTGGATGGATTGATGTTAGCAAACACACGCAGTTTTCAGAATAATGTGGTCTAAAAAAGGTATACAGTGTCAGTGTGTTAGTAAATGATGCATGTTATTGGAGTATAATAGCTTGGAAGCCATTGATAACTGGATGATCTTCAATCCATTATGCAATTCAAGTGAGAGATACTGTATTAAGGCTTCAGAATGGGTACAGCATAAACACATAGCACAACCAAAGCTATGAACATATTGCAGGCTAGTTGAATTTTATAGGTTGTGGTACTGAAAAGGTTATTTTATACTCGGAAAGCATATAGCATTTAAGGCAACAGTAAAATATGTCCTTTAGCTTTTCTGGTACAGCTTGTCATAACAGTCCAGGCCTTTTACAGCATTCCAACTTTTTTTTTTTTGTAATGATGGCCTTAATATGGAAATCACACTTGAGTGTATTGTCCAAATGACGTTAAAAATTGTATACATCTAATAATTTAAATGGAGTAAGTGGTCAATGTCAGTTGTAATAAAGTCTGAAGCAAATGAAGAAAAGACTGATATACAATAAAAAGAATGCAATTGTTTTTCAGAATGAGTAGGTAAAGACTTCAGTTTGACAACCAGACTTAGATCCACAATGAAGCACTGACTATACTGCAGATACAGAAAAACCTAGTGGAGCAGTAGCACACGACTGCTGAACTGAATTAACCTAGAGGCACTACAGTGATACCAAGTCATTCACAACAGTAAAAAAATAAGGGTGAGTCAAGCACAGAACCATGTGGAACACCTAGAGAAACTGACCAGGAAGGTGACACTTTCCTAAATGACAGTCTGAGTTCTCTCAGCAGGGTAGTAGCTGAACAATTCTGTAATATTAGCAGATATTCCAATGGTTGAAAACACACTCAGAAGCAGTGGGTAGATGACAATATCAAATGGCACAGACAGGTCAAGGAGCAAAATATTGACATCACCACAATAAAGTAACATACTGTGTACTCCATTACGCCAAACAGAGCTTTGTCATTTTCATGACTATGGTGATTTTTACACTGAGGGTAAGATAAGGTCGTTTGAATGTTAATATAATGATAAACTTGGTAGTTTAAAGACTTTTCCAGTATTTCTGGAAGACATGACAAAAAGTCAAGTGACCATTATATTGTAAATGGAAGGATTGCTCTCAGAAAAGTAGTTACTATTGCTGGCTTGCACATTTGGGAAAATTTCTTTTTAACTATAAATCAGTTTATCAGATTAGAACAGGGAAAAAAATAAATGGAGCAAACCTCTCGTTAAAAGTATGGGATGTTAGAAATCAGCAGCCAATGAGCATAGTTTAAGCTTCAGCGTTTTTTTAAATTGCAGACTTGGACATTTTGACAAGTGTGTGTTGAGAGGTAAGAGAAAAATCGGGATTTGCATCTTAACGTGTAGCCCCAGTGGTTACAGAGCACTTAGGAATCATATTGTCAAAAAGGCAATGAACACTATTCTTGCAAAATTCATTAACTTGTCTGTTTTATGTCCTAGGGTTCAGAAGATGCTAACTTATCACCATATTGTTTTGGATTGTTACTATCATTTTGTGGGATTTAAAATATTATATTTCATTGTTTAATATCATAGTTTTGATGAGTTTCATGTCTAATCTTCAGAGATTAAAGGAGGCAGTTTTGTTTTTATTGTACTGAAGTCACAATTTTACTCTGTAGAACACTTGTACCTTAATCTTGGATGTGATCCATTTTTTATTATTATTTGATTGTATGTGAGGTAAACTCCCGAGGCACAAGTGCCTACATGCCGGTGAAAAACAACAGTACTATCTGGCTGAGGGATACGTTGAAATTCATATAGCAGGCAAATGAAAGTAAAGGAATCAAACCTAGGACTGCAATATGAACCTCTTTATCAGCTCATTATCGTAATCCTATTGAGTAAATTGTCAGGTTTTAACAAGAAATTGATAAGATGCTGCTTTGTAGAGACTAAATTACTGAAGATTGATAGGGTAGACCTGAAATATTCAACTTCAGATTGTAATGGAAAGGCAAACAGGAAATCCATCCCAGACTAATGCATACATAGCTGATTGTTTCGGCACCAAATCTCCGCAGGATTCTGAATATGGTGCAATGACAGCATTGCTTAATTTTTCCCTGATGCCACATAGAAGATGTAGTCAGATATTCACCAATAATGGTTTCTGTAATATCAGGTACTACAGTATAGTCAGGTGCAGCTAAAGTATCCTCTCAAATATGCTTTCTCTGCAAAAGATTTTGCCTGTTCTGCCAAGTAGCAAGTGCAGTTCTTCCAGTGCAAATGACACTGCTATGAAATGTGAAAGGGAAACTGAATGGAGTTTGCAGTTAATGTTGACATCTGTCATTTTCACCAATTTATTTTTTATATGGCTCGATGTAAAGAGTTGCAGCATGTCATTATGTTTGGCGGACTGTATTGAGACATAGAGACAAGCAAGGTTATTTATTATGTTTGGAGAACCGTTTACCTTAAAGACCTGCTGCAGATATGGGTGCAGTCCAGCAGGAGACTTACATCTGCTCTCCCAGATTTTAATGAGCCAATGCGAACTCACATAACAACGATGGAACAGAGAGATTCTTTCCAGTGCACATGTTACTTTCTCAGGGTGAACTCTTCCAGGGCACAGATAAAATAGAACTCTGCCAGAGGCTCCTTTCAGCTTCTGCAGGATTGTTTTCATCATCTCACTGGTGTACATGAGGCACCCATCTCTGTTAATCAAAATTTAGGGATCTGAGCCATCCTCCCTTTTGATTGGCTGAGGGTGATATTAGCTATCTCTGTTTCCTTCAGAATGGTGCTCACCTATCTCATAGGACTGACTGCCTCATCTCCAACCACTGTTCGCATAGAACCCTTTTCCACTTTGGCCTGTAAAGCTCTTGTTTGAATATTTTCTACTGCCACCAGGATCTGCATCCATGGCAGCTCCACCTGGGCTCTCTTTCTGGGCTTCAGGGAACCACAGCAGTCCTTCTACTCATTGTGATGTAGTACCTTTAGCCCCAGCATCAACAATGGCTGGGTATGGGCCAGATGATCCAGTACCATCCATTTTTGGGTTAGTTGATTCAGCAGGTGAGTTGTTATACATTCCTTACTCATTTCCAACTTTTATATCACCAGTTCTGCTGTCCATCTCAACCAACACTTTTTCTGGGATCTGAAAAGCATCAGCATGAGATGCTTTTACCTGGCATTCATTTCATCCAGCAGTACCAGTTCGGCTTACCAAACATTGTCTATTAGGCACGTGCATTCCACATCTGGCTCCATGCCACAGAGTTGATATTCTTATCCATTTAAAGTTTATGAATATGTTGAGAGCATTTAGACCTCTAGTCATTCAATTTACCAGATAAAACTGTATATGCTGACTACCAGGTATGCTGAGGGAAACATCAGAGGGAACCAGATACTAGATAGTTCAGTTAGTCTTTCATCTTCATACCCAGGTCAGATGGCTGATTTGAACATCAGATCTACTGAGGACTCGTACCAGAGATTCCTCTGGCTTCACCTTGCCCAGGTATACTTTACCAGATTTTGGGTCCAGTCAGGTATGCTCACATTCAACCTCCCAAGCAAGATGGATGGGATGGCCTGCAGTGCACCCCTGAATAATTTGGGGGTCCCATCTCAGCTGGTGTGCACTCACCCTCACTTTCATTGTGCAATTGTGCCACCTGTTAGATTCCTTGGTCTGTGTTTCAAGATAGGACAGATAGGTTGTTGACATTTTAGTGGAACTCAAACACTTACAGTGAGCTTCCCAGTGTAGTGGCACAATTTGGCTGGGCCACCCTAAGGACAGGCCAGGCCAGTTGATAATCTGTCCAGGAGCTGGGGGCCCTCTACGCCTGTGATACACTAACAGCATGTAGTGAAGAAAGGTGTAGTGGAGGTCACCTCTTACAACTTTAAGCTGTTGCCATGGGCTGTAACACTCCTATCTGAGGAGGAGCACTTTTCTGATATCCTTCTTAGCCAACCTGGAGCCTGTTGCATCACACCACTACAGAGGAATTGAATTTGATGTTACCATCTCACCTGGGTCCAATCCACCACCCCTCTAGAGGTGGAAAGAATCTGCCTTCTTGGGAAGCCAATGCATCTGCTGAATTCAGTCCTTCAGGCAAACTGTGTGAATCCCACCTGTTTTCCTCTGAATGGTTTTATACCCTCTTGTACTCTCTCTCTTCAAAGACCTTTTCAGCTTTCCCCTTAAAGTACTTGCCAATTATCAGTCTCATGCTAGTATTTAGCCTTAGATATAGGTTGCCACACACTTTGGGCTGCATTTACAAACAACCCAATGATGAGATTACCTGATCTCAGTGTTCCAGGGGCTGCTACTAGCCTCACACTGTCTGTAGGCTGAGCCTCAATCTCAAGAACTTGGGACCCAAGACAGTGCCAGGGAGCTGGACTTCTGTATGTCACATTTTCTGCACTCTTCACCTTGATGGGAATTCAAAGTTGGGCTCTTTTCTCTTCATAAGCCATTGTTGAGAGAATCCTAGTTAGTTTATTCTCTTTTGCTTAGTAATATGCTTAAATTCAGCAAGTCACATCATCTGATTTCTGATCATGTTTCAAGCTGGTTGTAAGGGGCGCAGGTACCCATCCCATGCACCCATGTAGTGCCCTCTATCAGGAGTACATGTGTGTTCCACTCATCTGGCATGCCCAGATTCTGATAGGACGAGGACAAGAACCTGATGCCACCCAGGGAATGTGAAGAAGGCAGGAGAATATAATGACATGCTGTTGAGGAGGACAGCCAAGTAATGAATCATTTACAGCCTGTGGAAATGGGCAGGATGTATACATTCAGCATACCTATTGGGGAAGCATGGGACTCAGGAGCAAGCTCCAAATTGCAAGACAGACTTTATATCTCAGGGGTGAGGGGGCAGTGTTTTCTCTATCTGAAATTTACCTTGTGAGAAATAGGGAGGCACACACCAGGATTCCATTACACCACAGCTGCACCTTTGGGAGATACCCCCATGGGCATTTGAAGGCACAATGACCCTCAGGTAGGCATAGCCCTCAGAATATCCCAAGACTGCAAAGTTTGTTTGAAATAGTGATGATTAATGAGTTCTGGAATTCACATTAGTTCTCACAGCTAGCTGCATCCTTGATCAATGCATACGCCAAGTGATCCACTGCTCATTGTCATACGTGTCTTCTCTCTGTCACTCTCCCCTGGTTACTGGATGCGGATGGGAGGCATCAGCACCACTACTAATGGACAAGGAGCACAAAGAGATGCAGGTAAGGCATCATTGCAGGCCAGAGGGGGCAGCCTTACTTATTGTCTGGGTCTTTATAGTGACCCCATGTGGGGATTGATGCATCCTCACAGATACCCATGATTGTGATCAAGGGGAATAAGCATCAGTATCATTAGGGTGGTCCCACACAGAAATGGAAGGGGAGGAAAGGAAGTGCATCTGTGTCAGCAACTTTCACCACCCATTCTCCTTCCCTTCCACCTCCTTATATTCGGCAAATTGCCTGGATCTGTTGTCCTAAGGTAGACATATGCTGATCCATTCTGTAGCACACATGCAGCCCTGGGCATCTAGAGGCATCACAAACCTGTTATTGCTCAGTCTTATGTGGCTTAAAGCCACTTTTCCCTCTAAGAAGTTGGAGATGGATGCACATGGTTGTATAACAAGTTAGCATGGCAGAGTCTTGTTTGTTATCAGAATTTACTAGACAAATTATAAGACCAACTAAGAATGGCCTTACTTTGCCACCCACAGAATCAAGATATATCAATCTGTGACAGTCCAAGAATTTCACCTGCAGCAGAACAGTATGAATATCCCTGGCCATCCCTCATAACCATTGTCCCAGTTCTAAAAAAAAAAGCAGAGTACTATGCCATTATTTCTAGTTGAAATATTCAAGGGGCTGGCCTGCTTTGATCACCCTATTTTCCAAAGTAGCTTCTTCAGACTCCCATGACACTTGTTTAAGACCATCTAGGGATCACTGAGAGGTAGGGGCTGCGATAGGCAGTAGGTCACCTCAAAGAGGACTGCCAGCCTGATCCCAAGACTCACCTATGAGCTTTTTAACTTCAGCAACTTAAATGCATGCTAATGGAACAAGAATTACTATGACTGCTGGCACCAGACTTTCCCTCTAATAGATATTTGAGAAAGGAATTGAAGTGTACTCATTCCAATTACAATGCATACAAATAGTCCTGTACTGCTATTTTTGTCACTACCTCCCAAGTCAGAAGTAGATAATCTACCTACATGCTTTTTTCCTTGGATGTGGTAGCAATTTCTCAACCTCTGTTTCTGGAACTGAACCCTGATTCCCCATTCCCCATGGTCACCATGGTAGGCATTGATAGCACCATCAAAAGTCGATCAGGCAGCTATTTGAATGTTTTATTGCTACCAAGAGGGCATGGTATTGGCCTAGACTAAGATAGGTTTTGGTCTGATAAATGCACTCATCCCTGGAAGTCAGCACTCAACAGCATGTATTAACTCTGGAATTACCACAGTTACCCAGATAATGGTGGAGTAATCAAAGGAACCATCTGTGATGTAACGAGCCATTCTCAGTTTCACTGTACCATCTGCTTGCACCGCACTGAGATTCACCTGATTTAGTCTTTAAGACAGATGTATGCTACTGGCAGGATAAACCAGATAGAATAAACTCAGTGTGCAGATGTATAAGAGAGCCCTCCCCTCACAACAGATACCCGGGCAATGATCAGGAGCTGGCCCTGCACTCAGAAGGGCTGCAATGTGGACATTGCATGGGCATGACTTGCAGACTGTAACTATACTTTTCATTGTGATTCTTTCAGCATGCCAACTCTAATTTCCATTCTATATACAATGCGTGTATATAGTGTGTTTTGTAGCCACCCCGTATATAATGTCATTTATCAATTGCCTTTATACCCTCAAGCCAACACTGATATTCACTTTATATATAATATATGCATAGTTCATATTATTTCATTCAATCTGTATACAATATCATGTATCTATTATGTTTGCCCAGGATGAAATGAAATAGGTCCAATGGGATCAGTGCTCTATTCTAATTAACAAATTCAAAATTAAATAAATGTAGTAGTACAGAGAGAGAAACTCCCACACCCAGGGCAGCTGTCACTGAGAGGCATGGCTGAGGGGCTTGGCATGGCATATCACAGTACATGACAGGACCATTTCACTCTGGCCCAAGCTTGTCAGTGGTCAGTGGTGAGAATCACAGGGGCCCATTATCAGTGGGAGGCAGTCAACCTCATTTATGAATGGGTGGGGGGACAAGAAGTATGTGGCCCAAAGGAGACACCCTGATCCAGTGGAGATGTTGGCACACAGGCTAGCAGTAATAGACTGAAGAGGTGAGGCCCAAGTGAGACAAATTGACCCCAAGCTGACTTTAGTGTAATTCAGTGGGGAGCAGACTCAGTCTCTGATGGATATGCCACAGTACCCATCTTCCTAGAACTCTTGAAGACTACCTAATTGTGACAGATTGCTAATGCCCTTAAGCCCTTCGTGATTCAGAATCACTGATGTAGACCAACCCTGTGGAACTCCTCTCTGCTGTA
Organism: Protopterus annectens; assembly: GCF_019279795.1. Classification (NCBI taxonomy): domain Eukaryota; kingdom Metazoa; phylum Chordata; order Ceratodontiformes; family Protopteridae; genus Protopterus; species Protopterus annectens. The sequence goes on from NC_056741.1 coordinate 691,462,186, forward strand.
GACAATCAAATCCATTCTCATCCCCAGGCTATCATGGACATGGACTTCTGGGGTATGAAGAGCAATGACAGATGGAAAGGACAATGCCAAAGGGGTGCACATTCAACCCATGCAGAGATCCAGGAGACAATCTTCTAGAGCTGGGATTCGGTTTCTGATGGATATGCAACACCTCTCATCTTTCCAAACCTCCTGCAGGCTACCTCATTATACCAGATCACATTTGCCCTCAAGCCCTTCAGGGGGACAGACCTGCAAAATACAGTTGACCCTGTTGAATTTTCTTCTGCTACAGGGAGGCAGATTGTTTCTCATCAGGCCATCCAAATCCTGATATTACTGATCCAAAGTCTTCTGAGGGACTCCTGAGTCCTGCCATCCCTGCAGGCAGACATGCGCCTGCAGTTACATCCAACCCTCTAGTTTCTTGGACTGCATTTGCAAAATCAATTAATTAAATTAAGTTTGATAAACATCTGTGAAAAAAGTTCATATCAGGCCTTTAGCCTGGAGTTCTTCAGAAGATAATAATGTGTTTCCTCATAGCATATGAGCCCATAAGTCTAACACTTATGTCCTCTACATTTTGAAGGTTCTTGCAGAACTATATTATCTATAGGAAATACCAAAATATTTAATCCCAAAGTACTCTAGAGGACCTTACTACAATATGGAAAGTCAAATAATCCATTCTGATGTAGGGACAAGTGCTAATGCTCATCACGCTACACATGAACTCAGTAGCTATATTCTTTGCCAGGTGAAAGGTAGGATGTGGTTGTTGACTAGTGTTATGTAAATGCAACAGATTGTGGTGGGTAGACATAGCATGCAGGAATTCCCATTGTAAGACGTACATCCTGTGGTACATAACATTCCCATCACACTAAGACTTTGATAAAGAAATATGAATGCATGTTAAAGGTGATGGAGAATTCAATGACTTAAGGGTGACATTTTAGTGAACAGGCAGTCTTCAGTGTAGTTTTATTATGAAGCTCAGCAATACTTTTTCTCCAAGACTGTACAATCCTGGAATTTCAGTATTTAAAGTTATTTGCTCAGTAAAAAAATAATAATCTTGCCATCTCAGTATATAGTGCACAAAGTGCCAAACAGCATTGTCACCATTTTTCTGCCACTCCTTTTGAAAAAAAAAATGATTTGAAAGTACTGCTTTCTCTACTGTTGATCTACTGAAAGCACTTAACATTTTCACTTCTGCAACATCAGCTTAGTGAGTGTCATGCATGTCCATAGACTTTAATGGATGCATAATCACACATGCAGAGAAGTACATCCATTACAGTTTATGGAGACACTCATGTTATTTCTTAGTTGATATCACTGAGAGATAGACTAAATTTATTTGGCATTGGTTTAATAAAAAAAAAAGTTTGCAAAGCTCTTTATTTAAAAACAGATCAAATAAATTACAGAATAAAATAATATGAGTGCATTAGTGTGTAGCAGGTAGTGTGGTCACCTCACAGTGAGAGACTCTCTGGTTAGATTCTTTGCTGTGGTGCTTTCTGTGCAGTCTGCATATCCTGCCTGTGTTTGCATGGCTTTTCTCCGGGTACTCCAGTTTCCTCCCACAGTCCAAAGGACATGCAGTAGGTGCATTGGACACCCTAAATTGATCATAGATACGCACGTGTGTGTGTGTGTGTGTGTGTGTGTGTGTGTGTGTGTGTGTGTGTGTGTGTGTGTGTGTGTGTGTGTGTGTGTGCGTGTGTGTGCATGTGTGCGTGTGTGTGTGTGTGTGTGTGTGTGTGTGTGTGTGTGTGTGTGTGTGTGTGTGTGTGTGTGTGTGTGCGTGTGTGCGTGTGTGTATGTGTAGTATGAAAAGCAACTGCAACAGGGCTAGCCACCCAGTGGTGAAATCATTGGCTGTTGATGATGCTCACTGTTAAGTTGACACCCTGACCCCATAAATAAAAATGTGAAAAGGAGTTGAGGATGAGTGGATGGATGTGACGCTTAATTCACTAAATACTGTGATGTGCCTAAGAAACTAAACAAATAACTTTAACTATGATGGTGTAGGGTACCATTCCCTACATGGCAACCCTGTTCAAAAAAGTATATATTCTGTGTTTAAAATGATGGTGTGGATTTTATTATGTGGAGCTGAATCTGACTATTTTATATATTTGTAATCCACTGCTTCATATTTCCAGGTTCAAAACACTCACTTTTGAACTTCATTCTTTTTAGTACCATGCTAGATCTCTCTGAGACAGGTAAAACCTGGGGCAGTCATCCTGCATAGAAAGGGAAAAAAAATAAACACAAGGTTGTCATTGTACATCTAACACATAGAAAGCTACATAATACTACTGAGAGGGATTCAGAGCACATTCTAAAGTAACACAGAGCTATTTATCATTGTGCATCTAGCATAAAAGTAATGGATAATGATTTATATCAAAAAAACTGTCAACTGGTGCACCTGTGACAATCAGTGTTACAGAAGGTCAGTGAGTAAAGAATTGTAGGAATGTATTCTACTCAGGCGAGCCCCTATTACTAACGAAAGAAAAACTACAATGTTGTGTTCTAAATTTGTCACGCCACAGTAACACATGACTTAACCAATCAGAAAGGTATGGAAAGGTCAGAACACAGAGGTTTGACTTTGTAAATTAGAGTGTGATGGAGTAAAAGCATAATTTTCTTTAAAGCACAGCATGAATTGTGTAAGTTTGAACTCCGTTTAATGTAAAGAAGCAGAATCAAAGTGAAACTTCATCTCCAGTTTTTTCATGGAGGCAATGCCCTCTGGGAGGAATGTTCTCAGACAAAGGATAATATTCCTCATTTGTGCAGATCACAGTTTCACATTCAGCAGCAATTGTAGTTGTTTTGTCTGCAACCACTGTATACTTCTAGTTACTAAATTACTGAAAATTAATAAAGTGCATGTGTTATGTGCACATCCACAGTTTCAGTAAGTAACTCAGCACATCTGACTATAACTTTATATATACTTGTAAATGACTCGGATGGAGATACTGCAGTTTGCAGACAGTCAGTTGTTCCAAAACATTTTCCAGTGCAGGTTCAACGATTTCTACACTTGTTGACAGAAAAGCTTGTCCAACAGCCCCTGACAATGAACTCCTTACCTGATTAAAAATGTTGACTTAGTGCCCTACAACATCTGTGTTTTATGTTAAGTACTTTAAGGCCATATGTGTAGTGGTAGTGTTGTTGCCTCACAGCAAGAGGTTCTCCCATTCCATTCTCAGTCGGAGCGCCTTCTGTGTTGAGTCTGCATGTCCCCCCTCTGGTCGAGTGGCATTCGAAAGACATACATGAATGGGCATGCCTTCGTTGAAGGTTGGGTGTCGGGCTGGCACCTTGGCACCAGAAGAAGCTACTGCCAATCATTAGCGGACTGGACTTCCTCTGTGGCGACCCCTAACTGGGAAAAGCCGAAAGAAGAACAACTCTAGGGCCATAAAATCTATGAAGGTAATTACATTTAGTTGGGTGTAGAAGACTGACAGTCATGTTATTCATAACTAGGGTTCAGAGTCAGGAGTTTTCAACTCTCTTACCTCTGAACATGTCCAGAGTCTGATTCATAGGTTCATAGAAGGTTTCTAGGCCAATGGCCCCAGAGTCCTTACAAGCCTAGCAATATATCCAGAGTTGCCCCAGTTGTCAGTGGTTAGGTAAGTGAAAGTCGGAGTGATAAGGGTAGTTAATAATGACATTCTCTGTCTAGGATGGACATGAGTGCCACCCCCGGGAGTGAATTTGTGGTCGCCCATCCCTTGATCTAAGTTACATTTGAAGAGGGTCAGGAAGAGGATCTGTTTCACATGAATTGGAAGTTTGTTCCACAGAAGCCGCAGTCTGTGGAAGATATATTTAGCTCTCCAGCATGGCCTGTTCTTGTCAGAGGCTAGGTTAAGATCCTTGCAGTGAATGCTCCTCATGCAGTTTGATTAATGAATGTGTAGCATTTCCATCAGGGTTGGGCCAGAGACTGCCCTGAAAGCCAGGCTCAGGTCACTGCTTATTAAACTGTAGGAAACAGAATACAGTTACCGGGCTTTCAGTCTTTCCATGTAAGGCTTGTTTTGTGTAACCTGTAATGTCTTGGTGAGAAACCTCTGTGGTTTCTCCACTTGTTGCAGGTGTCTGGTGAGGTACATGCAAAAGGTAGCATTGTACTCAATTACTGGTCTAATGAGGGGTGAGTGTAGTGGAATGATGACATACTCAGATCTCAATGTGATGCCTTTACTTATAAGATGTGCCACATAGAAGGATTTCCTTACTGTTCTGGATATATGGTAGTCAAAGTTCAGGTTGCTATTCACCTGAGTGCACAGATCATGTACCATTGGGTCTACACTTAGGGGGATGCCATCTATAATGCAATTAGCAGGGATGCCAAAGGGGATCATAATGCATTTTTTTGCACTTAAATTTATTCCATAGCTTTAGCACCAGTTATTTGTCTGCTTTAACCCTGTCTGTGGTATATTACCATCACTCAATGATTGCTCCCAATTTGCAATTGTCTGTGAACTTGGTCAGTCACAGGACATCCACGTTTTGTCTAGACATCTAAGAAATAAATTCAAAACAGTAAGGAGCCCAGCACATAACCCTGTGGTATGCTACTGGTGACTGGACTTTTGCTAGAAGTGAAGTCTCCCATTTTTACAGTATGTGTCCTGTCAGTAAGCCAGTTGGCTACTTATCTGCTAATGTAGGGGTTAAATCCCAACTGGGAGAATCTCTCTATAATACCTGAGTGGGGGACTGTGTCAAATGTCTTGGCTACGTCAAGATAGGTAGTATGCACTATCTTTCCTTCGTCCAGGGCACTGGTGACTTTCTCGAAGTCAATTATGTTTAACATGATCTACCTTTAATGCATCTGAGTCCACAGTTTGTAGATTGCCTATGTCCTTGTTAATAAGGTCCATAATGATTCTATCCATGGGCTTGCAGATGTGGCTAGTCAAGCTTACGGGGCTATTATTCCCAGTCAGTTGATGGTCCCCCTTTGTGAAGAAGAACTGCTGTTGCTGTTCTCCATTCCACAGAAACAGAACCAGTTTCCAGGCTGTGGTTAAACAGAGATGCAAATTAGTTTGCTACTTTACATTCTAAGTTGTTTAAAAGGCAACCTGGGATGTTGTCTGCTCCCATTGAGGCTATGTTTTTGGCCTTGGAGTGCACCAACATGACCTGCTCTCTTGAGATAATAAGCTGAGGAATGGTATACTTTGGAGGCTGACTGGAGGGGATGGGAGGATGAAGTTTTCTACAAATCTATCAGCTAGCAGGCTAGCTATTACCTGCTTTTGAGTATGGGTAGGACCATCTACAAACATTTCGGTGCATAGCTGGGTATTCCCTTTTAGATTTCAGATACAGTTAAAGAACCATTGTCTTTACCTAAGGAAGCTATTTTTGCTTATTAATTAGCTCTGAAGGACTTGACAATATCTCTAATTTGTTTATTTAAGATACAGAGGGATTCTTCCTCTGCTGAGCCAGTTCCCTCTTGTTCTTGGATATTAGTTTCTTTCTCTTGTTGTATAGCCTTTTTATGATAGGGGTCCTCCAGGATGGCTTGTTCTTGGATATTAGTTTCTTTCTCTTGTTGTATAGCCTTTTTATGATAGGGGTCCTCCAGGATGGCTTGTTCTTGGATATTAGTTTCTTTCTCTTGTTTTTTTTTTTTTTAGCAAGACTTGGTTTTAATCCGTTCAGGTACAGCCGATTCTATACAACTGGCTTATATGGTTATACAGATGTACAAATTTGGTATTTTAGAAATAGTGAATAAAGATTTCAGAGGGGGGATTGGACCAACAAGTTGCTCAGGGCAGAAACTAGATGGCAACTTAAGTTAAATGCCTGTGAGTTTCCTGGCATTAACGATGCCATTAGTATCAAACCCGAGCTTAGATACAGAGCTAATAAAATAAAATAAATAATAAAAAATAAAACATTTTTTTTTACTTATGTACCTTTTTAAACATACATAATTTTTTCAAACATATACAATTTGGTCAGTGGTCTTCAACTGTTTTATAATGCATGTTTTAGTGATATTAAATTACTGTTATTTTAAAAGCCAGTTTGGTGTTTAACAATTGCCAATCAAGGGTATATAAGGAATGTGTTGATTACTTTTAATTTGTTCTGATGAAGTCATTTTGAAGAAAGCGCTTGACTGATACGTGTGGATTTGAATAAAGTGTGGTAATTGTTTGCATCTCGTGGATTTCAACATTTTTTCTCACCACTGTGTGCTCTACATGGTTTACTGGATAAACGGGGACTAGTTATTGGCTTGGAAGTGGCTTGTTCTTTTCTTTGTCGTGGTTGCTGCTTCCCCACCTTCGTTCTTTTTGGTTATACAGATGTACACCTTTGCATAGGAGTCCATGTTATCTGTGTTTGAGGGGGCTTTGGAACTTCTTATACCATCACTTAGTAGGAGGTAATTTGTCTTTGAAAAATTCTTAAGTCTTTTTAAGCTTGATGTGATATCTGATCTTATAATTACATCAAGCAATATTGATTTATGGTCCGATCTTACCAGGGAGGACAAAACATGGGGGGGGGGGGGTGCAATGCTCTCCCATGTTAGTGAATACTATGTCCAGGATATTTGAGCCTCTTGTGGATGTGCTGAATAGCTGTTTGAAGCATTTGCATTGACAAACTCCAAGAACCTCAGAGCCAGGATGTTTATGGTTGTGTATGCTTCCTAGTTGATGGTGGGATAATTAAAATCAACCATGAGTAAGGTGTTGGGCTGTATGGCAAATGACTCCAGTAAATCAGGGTATGCAGTATGCTTTTCCTGTTTCATGGTGGGGGACCTATAGTCAGCTATGATGTGGTAGGGGGCTTTTCCTATAGTTAATTGGACATGGAGAAGCTCAGGAGAGTCATATTGTTTGAGTAGTCACAATGTGCACTTATCCTTAATGAAGATGGATACACCTGCTGCCTTGGTTCTTTCATGCTCAGTTTGTGGTCTGAATGTATGAAGACCTTGTAGCTCTGCATTGCCAGAGTGCTTTTCACACCTTTGAACCATGTGTTGATGACTGCACAGATGTCAGCATCTTCCAAAATGGGGAGTGCTTCCAGGGAGTGCAGTTTCTTGTTTAGACTCCTAGCATTAAGCAGCAGTACCTTCAATGTCTACAGAGGATTTTGTTATGTTGGGAGGTTGGCTATTTTGACACTGCCTGAAAAAGGCACAGTAAGAGTGGTTAATGCCTTTGGCAGTATTCAAAAGCCTAGAGGAGGCAGATGGAAACCATCTCTGGCAAAGCAGTGTGGTGTGTCAACCATGTCTTCCCAGGCTGACAGATATTGGATCCCCTTTGGACTGACACCAGAAGCTAAGCCAATATTTAAAGTCAATCATTTTTTGTTTCTATTGTGGCATCATCCTTGGAGAAGGTAGAATGCTGCTTGAGACTATACCTTTACCTGCCTGCTTCACATAATCTGAGAGCTCAGTCATGTCTCTCTTCATACAGTCCATTGAAGTACATCTCATGTCATTCACCCCTACATTGGCTATGAAGGAGTCATACTAGTACTTGTGGTTGAATGACTTGTGTGCTTGAGTGACTTGACAGATCATGGCAGCTGACAGACAGCTAACTGTAACCCAGTCAGTATTAGTGAAAGTATTTTTTTAATAAATATGTCTTGATGCATTGGTAAGTATTCCCAGTGTCAAAGTATCCCTATATGCACATAGGTTCATAGGTTCATAGGATGATACTAGGCTATTGGCCCAGAGGACCTTATAAGCCTAGCCAAGATTTTTTCACCCATCTTCTCACAAAGTCAGTATCTGTTTTTCCTGTCCAGCAGGGACACAGGTGGTATCCCAGGGGTATATTTTTTGTTTCTCATCCAGTCGTCCAGGCTGTACTTAAGGAGGGCTAGTGAGGTACTCTATTTGACAAGGAGAGGGAGTCTATTCCACAGATGGGGGAGTCACTGGGACACAAATCTATCCTGCCAACAAGTTCTATTAATGTTACAGACTAGGTTGAGGCCAGACACCGGTCACATCTGAGCAGTCTGTATGAGACTGAGTAGGGAGACAGCACTTTTAGCCTATCTGCATAGGATAAGTGTTTGAGACCCTGGCTTTTCCTGGTCAGGAACCTCTGTGGTCTCTCCAACTGCTGCATGTACTTGGCAAGGTACATGCCGAAGGGGGCATTGTACTCAATAATGGATCTGATAAGGGAGGAGGCCAGGGATGTTATGACCTCCTTGTTCCTGGATGAAACACCCTTACTTATGAGGTGAGCTGTGTAGAAAGCCTTCTCTACAAAGGAGGCAACATGGTGGCCAAAAGTCAGGTTGCTCTCAACCTGGGTGTCTAAGTCCCTCATGACTGATTGCATGCTTAGTACATTGTTATTAATGTGATAATTAGTGGGGATGCCATTTTCCTCAAAAGGGATAATGACGCATTTCTTGGCATTCAGTGTGAGGCCATGCTTCTGGCACCAGTCATTAGCTTGGATAAGGCTCTCTTGGAGGATTTTCACATCACTAGGAGAATTTATGACAGTGTCCAGCTTGCAATCATCTGCAAACTTGGTCAGCCACAGGCCACTGGTTTTGGCTTGCACTTCAAAAAAGTGTATCTCAAACAGAAGAGCCCCCAAGACCAATCCTTGGGGTATGCCGCTTGTTACAGGTCTACTACTAGAGGTGGCTTCTCCTATTTTGCCTGAGTGGATTCTATCAATGAGCCAGTTAGCTACCCATCTGGTAACATATGGGATGATGCCTAGCTGGGAGAGTTTATCTATTATGCCTGAGTGGGGAATAGTGTCGAAAGCTTTGGCTTGGTCAAGGTAGGTGGGGTGCTCTGTCTTACCTTCATCCATGGCTTTGGTGACTGTTTTGAAGATGGTGACCAAGTTTAATAGGCATGATCTCCCTTTGACAGAACCAAACTTTGTGGGATCAAGCGTTTGGAGGTTGCCAATGTCCTTGTTTATAAGGTCCATGATAATGCATTCCATTGCCTTGCAGATCAGGCTAGTTAGGTTGATAGGCCTGTAATTGCCTGTGTTGGTAGATGCCCCAGCTTTGTGTAGAGGGATGACAGTGGCTGTCCTCCATTCTGCTGGTATAAATCTGGTGCACAGGCTTTGGTTGAATAAGGTGCCTAGTGGTGCCGAGAGCTCTTGCCTGAGTTCATGTAGGACACAGCCAGGGATGTTTTCAGGTGCCATGGAGGATGTATTTTTTTGCCTTTGAGAAGGCATTAATGACCTGCTCCTTGGTGATGAGGAGAGGGAGGCAGGTGCTGGGGATGTCCTGGTTTACTGATGGGGGGACAGGGGGTTGAAGTTTTCACTGAACTCTGCTACCTGTTTCCATCCAGAAATCATAATTTTTAATTGCTGTTTTATTTCTGCATATGCACCATCTAAAATGTGATTTTCCTATCTGTGCTATAACATAAAACCTGTTGAACCTGTTCTTAATTTACCAATTCTTGCATGGATATTGATTTTGAACTGTTCTTTTGTTAAACTGCTGTGGGCCAATTGTTTTAGTAGATGTGCATGCAATAATCACACAATTTCTCCTTAAAACAGTGTACAAGTTCATTGCAGTTCACTTTTACTGCATGTTCCCCAACTTAGGGCGGTATTCATAGTCCAGGGCTGTGCAAGTGCTTAGCGGACATTTGCAAACAGTGGCACTAGACTGACATGAAAAATAAGTTCAACATAACATAGTTGCATTAAATATGGAAATGCAAAGCAATTTCTATAATCACACCCATTTCTTCTAAATGTGTAAACTGTGAAAAATGTATTTTTTTCATACATGCAAAGTATTTCACAAAATTGTAAATGGTATGCACCTTGGCATATCATGGGTAAGAGTGGCTGAGCACAATCCCACTAAAAGCATTATAGCAAAGCTGCAAACTGCATAGCAGCTCAAACTTTTTTTTTTTTTAAATAAAGGGGGTTAGAATAGTTTCATATAGGAGTATACCTTCGTAGATATTCTGAGGGTTTCATTAAAGAATAGAAAAGGCAGATAGGACAGTTTGAAAAAAGGGGAGACAAACAAAGAGAGAAGCCAAAAGGGAAACATCAAGAGGGTATGAGATGGAGGAGGTGGGAAAGTATGGGCACTGTGTTTTTGTCAAGGGATCAACCACCATATTTTTCAATTTTTTTTTTGTGTGTAATACGGTAGTGTGTGTGTAAATTAGCGAAGAGGGTGAAGGAGAAATGGTAAGGGAAGAAGGGCTTAGAAAATCCCAGCTATGCGCAAAGTCCACAGAGCCTCAAACAAATGGTGTCGCAGTGCAGGTACCCAGTACTGAGGGGGTTGGGGCCTGTGCTAATATGGTGGTCAGCACCAACTGGGGGGGCATGTCTTCTACATGCTGAAGACAGGCTTTGACTGGCATAACTCTTTTGTCCTCTGTCTCTTTCAGTATGTCCTCAACCAAACTCTGAAGCCCTGTTCACTGAAGCTTACCATACTGCCACGTGCCAGAGTGCCCGCAGGACCAGTATTTCCACTCCAACCCTGCGAGGGTGGACTCAGACAGGCAGACAGCAATCTCTCCATAACCTAGGAGGTACATGCATGGTCTGCCACTGAGTGATTTGAGCATGTATAAAAGAAAAATAAAATGAGACAGAAGCAAAATAACAAAGGAATAAGAAACGCATACACAAAATAATTAATAAAATAGGAAAAAAGGGATGGGTAGAGATAAAACAGAAAAAAACACAATAATTCCACACAATACTGTTGTAATGCAAGGTAACAAGTCAATAAATCACTGAAAAAATATTCTTATTGAAGTAGAGTTCTGTATGGAAAGTGCTTATGCATACAGTTGGGGGTAGTGATTGGGGAAGTGCTTATGTAACCTGGGCAAATGTATAAGAGTAGTGCTTATGCATACTTGACATGAATTGAAATGGCAAGGGATTTGTTTTTGGGGAAGGGTTTTGTGTTTTAATTTGGTACTTTTCAAACACATTTTACAGTATACAGACATCAAACTTGAAAGAAATCAGTAAGAACTTCAGTTAATCATAGTTAAAAATTATAACACAACACATTTTTTCTTAATCTTTTTTTGTCTTCATTTGAATTTCTTTCTGCCACAAAGGTATAACACCAGTCATTTCCAGAATTACCACTGAAATCAGTTGTAAAAGCATTGTTGTACTGCTGTTTAGACTAGCCTGAATTATGTGCAATAATTTGCACTATGGTTAGTTAAGCAGTAAATATCTTAAGGACGCCTGTTACTCAACAGAAGATTCTGCCAGCTTCATTGTTCTTCTCTTTTCTTGTTAGGAGTCGTATTGGATCTCTTCCTCAGCTAGATGTAAAAGAGAGAAGGATAATCTTGTTTACCTGTATGTGGCTGTATTCCAGATATACACATATGCCTTATATTCTCACTAATCATTCCTTTTTGTCTTATCCTGTCTGATTTTCCCTGTTGAATGTATACATGTATATACTATTAAAATACAGAAATTAAAGGTTTGTTAAATTTCATGGGTTTGTTCTCGAACAGCATGTGGCTGAAAGTATATTTTCAAGGTTTCACAATGCCAAACTGGAATAATACAAAATAATAATGAAAGTAAAGCTTGAGTCGTTATTATAACTTAAGCATTGTGAATGGAGATCGCGGTACAGTGGGGATCAGGGAATTTACCCTTTTCCTCACTGTAGTGCAATCTCGGAGTTGGTATATATAATTTGCAGGGGGGTGTGGGGGTGCAGGGTGGCTTGCCCCACTACTAAAATGTAAACAGACATATGGACTTTTGAAACCAGAAGTCTGGTATGTCAAATGTTGATCGTCATGTTTCTGACTTTTGACATTTAGGCTAGATGTTATTTTTATTTTCGATATTGTAGTTCAGTCCTTTGCTTAAAACTGTTTTCCGTTCATCATTTTGATGGAAAACCATAATTAAATATTCTATTGCATTGTGTAGAGTAGTAAACAAGTATGAATGCAGTTCTGTCTTTTGTTTTAAAAACATGCATGTAACGCTGCGGAAAATGTGAATTGCAAATACTGAAATGTAACAGTTCAAGAAAGTGTGAATTTCCTTTTCTGCAGAACATTGTCTAATGTACAATTGTTTGTTTGTGTCTTTCAGCTTTTCCCGGTTAGGGGTCGCCACAGCGGAACTCCGGTCCTCTAATGATTGGTAGTGGATTTTTACGTACCGGGTTACCAGCCCTGAAGCACAACCTTCAACGAAGGCATGCCCCATTCACATATGCCTCCACACAGAAGACGCTCTAGCTGAGAATCAAACGGGACAACGTCTTGCTACGAGTCGACAATGCTACCGCAGCACCACCACCGCAATCTAATGAAGTAAAACAGCATGTTCTCTGAAAGATTATGTGCTGCTCATTATTTCAGCTAAATTACTGCTGCTCTCCTCCCCAACAGTCAGTCTGACTAGGATATGATAGTGGTTTCAACCATTTTGTAGGTGCAGCAAGAAATACCTATGCACAATTATGTTCAGTAATTATTTGTATTTATATCTAGTTATCTCTCACATAAACTGTATTCTTGTAATAATAAAAAATGTCTTACAACTTTTTCAGTTTAATGCTACACAATTCTTTACATCTGTTACAGAAAATTTTATTTCATAACTGTAGTACTATTACATTCTGTCAACATTCATGATATTTGAGCAGTACTAATAATACATGTACAGATACCTGTACCGATTTCTGTTTTCATATTCTTTACTGACATTTCCATTTATTACTGTAATCCCTTAACACACACCAGTATTTTCTCTATGTCGGGAACATATGGATGTCTGACTACATAAATGGTATTTAAAAATATACAATTCAGAATGTCACCTCAAGTACATATTTAGTGGTTATAATATCTGATTGTTGTACTATTTCTTCCCCACTGTTGTATTTTGTGATGCTCCAGCACTGGCCCAGTAATCTTCACCGCTGGCAACAGTGGGGGATGTACACATTGGGAGGATGACAAATACACACTCAGTAAAGTACAATTTCCCTTAAGAGCACACAGATATCACAGTCAGTCTGGGGCTGGTTTCTCCCTCTTTCTCCAGTTGCCCAATAAGACTCCCCACTGGCACAACTATGGGGTTGAAATCTCAGTTGAGTGGCCAAACCAAGATCTCCAGTACCCTCTCTGCCCAACCAGTGCTTCATGTCCTTGCCCAAGTAACTGACACACACACTCTTTGAGATTTGATTTACACACACACACACACACACACACACACACACACACACACACACACACACACACACACACACACACACACACACATGCACACACAGACACACACACACTCCTGGGAAAGGCTAGCTCAGGTTTACAAGCCCAGACAATAAGGTAGTTCCAACTGAAACCAGCCACTCTTTACCAGCTACTTTAAGGCTGTTAACAAAGTGTGTCCATTCTTACTGTGTAATGTTACTATTAATCCAGATGATAGTTTGACCAAGCTCCAGGCTATTAGGAGTGGCCTGTACAGTGTCACTGAATAGATATGCAAATACTCTAAGAGCTTAAATATGCCTCACAAATATAAACCACAATGATAGGTTTAAATATATTTAATAATATATAATAAAAAACAGGACAATACTCGGTAAGTAATCAGTTACATTAGAGTTCAGAATCACAGGAAATATTTAAATCAACATAGGACAGTCTAAAATAAATAAAGAAAACATCTAAGCTATACTTTAATATATTCCTATCCGAATCTAAAAGAGTTACTATGTCCTAAAAACTTACTTACATAACAACAAGCAGGCAAAAGTGTTGAGTCGATGTTCTTGCTGGGTCAATGACAACATGCAAAATGCCCCCCACACTCTCTCTCTCTCTCTCTCTCTCTCTCTCTCTAAACAGTTCTTAAATCAATATCAAATATTACTGCTGGGTTAGCTTGGATGACATTCGTTTTTGTCACCTGGCTTTAGTTCCCAAGCTAAACCCCCATTATCAGAAACTACAATTTTAGCATCTCCCTGTGAAAAATACATATCTCTCAGATTTTCACAACTGCTGGAAGACCTAAAACAATAAAACACTTACAAAACAATGCTGAAGGCACCCTAGTTCTAGACATCCTGTCGCCTTGCTGCATTAAAACTAACTTTTATAGCACAACAAATTAATTTCAACTATTTTTTGAAGTTTTGCAAGTTAACCTTCTATGTTCTAGTTCCCCTGTTAAAACATAAACATTTATACATGTACAATAGTTTATATACATTTTTGCTCTAATCCAGTAGGGCACACGATGGTCACACATCCACACTCAGCACTGTACAAACCCTGTTCGACACACACTTCTACACCAGCAGTTTAATATACACATAACATACAGTTCTAATACATTTGTAAGATAAGCATATGAATCATGTTGATATTCACAAATGACATATGATTATTTACAAAATTCCAGATAGCTGTGCTGGCAATGTGGCATATTTAACTATCTATCTATATCTATATCTATATATATATATATATATATATATATATATATATACATATTCACATATATCTATATATATATATATATATATATATGTGTCTGTGTGTGTGTGTGTGTGTGTGTGTGTGTGTGTGTGTGTGTGTGTGTGTGTGTGTGTGTGTGTGTGTATGTGTATATTTATACAGGTATATATGGATTAAAAATTGTACTTATTGTAGAACTCTGGTGTTCTCGCCAAGACCTCATCAACACACCTAGCCACTTTTTCAGTACTATGCTTTTTCAAGTCATCATACCTGTGATGGTACTGTTGAGCAGAGTGGGTTATCCATGTCACGGCTGACAGGTGGTCACCCAACTCCTGCCAGATATCGATTTTTTTCCACATACTGGTAAGTGTGAATGCCACTATCTTCTCCAATTATGAGCCATGTAGAAGGTAGACCATGATTAAGGTCTCTTTCTTGGACTAGCCAGGAGTGTGGCCTCATGCCTTCACAGGTGCTGCCATCATCTGAAGAGCTAGAACCAGAATAAGAAAATATGGCATTAAGTAGGGTTAGAACCACTCCTTCTTGGGTATGACATCAGCCTCACCAAACTCTTTTTTGCTAGCATGATCATTAGGCCAGGTATTGATAACACTGATAACACTGACGGGTTTGTTGTAATAAAAACTGATTTGCTCACAGTTTTTTTAAAGGGAAACACTTATCAGACCATACAACTATTAATGGATTATTTCTAAGTTTATCTAAATCAATTAGATGTTGCCAGTAATATATCTTCATAAAAGTTTCATTTTTTTCTTATGACTGAGTTTATCAGCATTTGGTTTCATGCATTGAGATTCATCATTTTTTAATAGGTAGTGGAGAAAGAAATGCCAATACTAATACAAGGAAGTATTTCTAGGACTTTTGTATAAGTATTACGTTTTTAGGGCAAACCAATACAGACTTGGATGGCTAGAGATTAACCATCAAATTCATTACAACCTGACTTTCAGATAGCAAACAGCACATGTCTGCAAAGTTCATAAACATCCCAGCACGTCTGCATCTTTTCAGACTCATTCATGTAGCTTGTCAAGTGCATTCACAGTTGTCAAAAATCCAAAATACGCAGATGTAGTTTGAAACATGTTTATGTTATAATACAATTCATAGACATGCATATAGATTAGCCTAATTTGCATACTACATGTGTAAATCAGCCTGAATTTACACTGCAAGGTTGGGCTGCATCATATTGATTCACAAATAGCCAAAAATAGGTGGCAAATTCTATAGATACCTCAAACATCAAAAAGTAAGAAAAAGTTTATAAATAAATTAATACTTCCTAACAGCCGAATTAACAGTTGCTGTCATAACATTTTAAAGGCCAATTGCAATGCATTTTGAACTATATTGTGCTTTTATACATAACATTGTTTAATTGTGGGGAAGTACTTGAAGTTGTTTGATATGTGCTTCTCTTCACTGAAAATGTAATAAGTGAATGATATATCATTATAGAAATACAATTTAGAATTTGTTATTGAATGTATCCTGTGTATAAGACAAAAAAGTGTTGTTTTACTAATGTCTGTGAGGGGCAAGGGTCACTTCACCACCAGACTGGTGCATACTCATATGATGCAGAATGCAACAGGAAGTGAACATCCTATATGCAGTAGCTGGGCCATACTGTAGGGCACCCCTAGGTTCATCCAGACAAATGACAGCACTTTAGGAGGACTGACTCCCTCTTAATCACAATACAGGTTTGGGACAGAGATGTGTTATATTTCTCCGCCTTAGTTCCAGATTTCTCACTGGATTCATGAGACATAGCGCCAGTGGATATCCAAAATCCCCTTACAAAAACAAATGGGAGAGAGAGAGAGAGAGAAAGAGGAGGGGAGGCAATACAAGAAAATACAGATCACTATAGAGCAATTACCTTTAACATGAATAAATACTTACACAAAAAAAAAAAAAAGATGACTATCGGGCATCCTACCATGCAGGAAGAGATGGTAAAGTGAGCTAGTGTGCCGTATATGGGAAACATGGGCACTGCCAGGCTGCTGGGCAGAGATGTTGGCGATGCACCCCCATGCATCACAAACTACCTGATAACTGATGGAATAGAAGCCATTCTTATTGTCATACCACTCACCCTGTGTACCAGGAGGGGCCCTAATTCTGACATGGGTGCAATCTATCACACCAAGTACCTCAGGGAGAAGTGCCATCCCATAAATGCATAGTCCGGGCTTGGTTCTCAGGTGAGTCCTTGAAATAGATCTTATGCCAAGACTGCATTCCGGAAACTCCTTCCATATGCTCAAAGCAGAAGCATGTGAGATCCTCAAGGTGTCCCCAGACTGGAAAGTCAACTTAGCAAGTATATACTGAGGGCAATATATACTTTGGTGTCCACAGGAATAGGAAGTCCACACATTCCTCCAGTGCCCCTATGGGGGGGACGGACAAACATGCTCACTAAGACCCTTATAATGTCCCTGTCCACTCTAAAGCTATGAAGGATTTCTTGATTATCAACATTATAATGAGTAATCCTTTCCTATATTTCTTTCTTCTTGGTGGTCAAGTACTGCTGGGTGCAAGCAGTTTTGGCCCAGCCAAGACAAGTGACTCCGACCTAGAAACAGAAAATCTTGCAGGAAAAAAAAAGCATTTTCATCAATTCTATATCACATCTGCGACATGTGTGGCAAAACAGGGAAAACTGACTATGAATTGCAAATTTCAGGAAATAGCCTTATTTTGCATAAGAACATTTATGTTATTTCTCGTTACCGACTCATTATCAGCTAATTTGCATATCTACAGTCAGGGACACTGTGGAATGGTGTAAATGGCCTCTATGAATCATGGCTTAGCTGAGCCTGCCTGTCCTCTCTCCCAAATTCCCCAACGCATTTACGTTAATGACCCTTAACATGTTGTCAGCCATACAAACTTCACAACTTGCTTTCTAATAGCAATTCCAAGTCAGCAAACTTTACTGTAAACAAATAATCTAAAGGAGCTTCCTTCAACATATTTATTTATTAATTATTTTTTCCCCACATTGGTAATTAGGTCTTCCATTGCCACAAGTCTTATGTCTTTGCATGAAAGTGACCATTCAGTATTTTTCATTATATTATTTTTTTTTTTTTTGTTAACTAAGTTAGTTCCAATAAATATTGTCTGGATGCATGTTAGTTAGTCAACTGTAGTGTATCTGGGTGATAAAGATTTGACAAAAAGTACCAAAGTCCGCTAAAAGCATATACCGCTGTCTAAGTATGTTTTTGAGAGTAGGGCTGTACAGTATTTCTGGTCTACATTTTCTGAAGTGGGCATTTAAAGACATGTCTTTGAGAGAGTGGCAAGTTTTTTTATTAGATTTTAGGTTACAAACTGAACTGTACTATTTTTGCAGACAGGGAGGGAGGATATGTTTTTCCTCCCTGCAATTTCTGCCTTTATTTCACAGTTCTCCAACCATCATGTTAGTATATTTGAGTAAAGGAGCTCCTTCCACAACAAAAAAAATTAAGTCTTAGTAAATGATATTGCCATTACATGGATGTCCATTTTGTCATTAATGTGCACAAAGGTTGTATTCTGTCACCTGTCAAGGGTCTATTTTAATGATTATCAGAGATGGTATGTGTACAGTATACAATGAAAGCATGAAAAGATTTCATTTTATAAAACAATGGCAGAATAGCAATTGTAGATTTTTGTTAGGTTACTAAGTATATGTTTTGAGAGAGCAGGAAGGTTTGGAAAGGATGTGTGGAGGATCAGTATGTTATTTTATATGAAGGGTAATATGAGGGCTTTAACTAACAATAGGCCCATATCAACACTGAACAATGAGAATAAAATTTTGGAGAAAGTGCTACAAATGTGACTTTGAATATCTCTTGCAGAATGGACAGACAAGGAAGTTTCTGGAATTAGTCCATGAAAACTAATAGAGAGGTGTTACACTGGGTAAATGATTTTGCTGAAAGATATAAAGAAGTACTAAAGTTAGGATATTTATATTCAGTGACAGCAGCCAAGACATTTGACTCAATGGATCATTGGAGACTGATACCCATTTTGAAAAATTATGGCTTAGGGGAGTTACTTGTAAACGCAAGGATAAAGGTATGGCTTAGGGAAGCTACTTATAAATGGAAGGATAAAGCATATAAAACATCAAGAATGAGATCTTTGGTTAATGACTGTTTGGGGCAATTGATACTGATGAGAAGATGGTTAAACAGGGATATGGACCTAGCCCAGTATTATTTGAACTCCATATTGATAATTTATTAAGAAATGTTAAAATAAAAAAGTAGAGTCTTTGCTATTGTCCATTAGGATGGTTATGTTTTAGTCATTTGATATTATACTGATGATATGATTTGGTATGCAAGGATGCATACAAAGTAGGACAGAATTTGGAATATATGGCAAGTTACAGGGAAATCAGACAGCATATGTATAAGGTATCTTTAGGGTTTTGGGAGACAAAGGGGTGATATAGTGAATTAGATTAAAGTAAAATGAGATTGAGTATTCAGGGGTGAAGTCTAGGACCAGAGACAAGGAAGAAATGGAAGTGCATGAAAAGATTGTAAAAATAAGGTAGTACGGAAGGCTTTGGATAATTGTATATTATAAATGTGGTTGTTAAATTTAGGATTAAAGATATCTAGGGTTTATATACTATTACTACTACTACTACTACAATTGGAAGTTAGTTTTTATGGATATAATTTACTATTTTGTGGGAATGTAGGTTAAATCTATTTAAAGGTGAGTACTATACAGAATTGAAAAAGAAGAGGCATTTTTGATGTCATAGACCATCATTTTTTTTCAACATTTTGATATTTTTTATAGGTTTGTACATTCATAGGAAAGTACAAGATTGGTTGCCCTGACAGGCCATTTTAAGCCTAGCCAGTTTGGCTTTTTTGTGCTAAAACTCACCTATTCCATTTGGTTTTAGATTGGCCTTTCCCATTCCATGGTCAATAATTATAAATTATTACTAATGAGAATAACTGGGATCATACCATAAATAATCTGAGGGGACCCATGCATGGGATAAAGCATTTAGAAGTTGCATCTTTCCATTAGTAGCACAGAGGCCATTTTGAGGTAAATCCCATGCAAAGAGCTAAGTTGCGTTTGAATATGGACAGGGATGAGCTTTGTTTATGTGGATGGGGAGTCTGTTTCAAAGCAGCAATATCCTCTGTGAGATATACCTTTCCCTCCAAAGCATTCTGCTGATATTAAAAAAGAGGGTTAGATCCCTAGACAAAGTATTTCTTATGCCATTTGATTTACTGATATGCAGTAAATTCATCAGTAATTCGTCAGAGGATGCCTTGTATATGAGACACAGGTCACCTCTAAGCAGTCCGTAGGATATCAAGTATAGTGACAGGGCTTTCAGTCAGTCCATGTAGGACATGTTGTTTAAGCCTTTTAGCCTTTTAGTAAGATATGTCTGTGGGTGTGCCAGTTGTTGCATGTGTTTGGACAGACACATGCAAAAAGGGGCATTTTATTCAATGATTGGCCTAATGAGAGCTGAGTAAAGGGAACAAAGAAATTCATACATCTAGACACAATCTCTTTGTTTATAATCTGTGGAATATATAGAGGGACTTTCTAACAACAATAGACGTATGTTGGTTGAAAATTAGGTCACTGTCTTCATAAGTTCCCAAATGCAGAACGACTGGGTCATCTTTTAGGGTGCCATTGTGGTAGTTCCCTTGGGTATATGACTTCCTAAAGGATAAAATAATGCATAATAATAATAATAATATAATTAATTATCAATAATAATTTTATTTCATATTTGTAAGAATGATTAGCACTCTAAGAAAAGCAATGAAGTTAAGATATAGAAATGTATTAATGAACTGGAAAGGTGAGGATAAAGGAAGATTTTTTTTTTTGGAGTACAGAAAAGGAGAATTTATTAAGGAAATTTTAATGGTGCAGAACAAAAATAGCTGCACCTAAGTTATAGAAAATACTATACAGGTTTCTTCATGAAGTAGAATGGAAAGCTTATTGGTAATATAAAGAAAACATAATAGGAACTAGAAAATAATTGAAAAAGGTGGTATAATTTATTGGGGAGACTGTCTCCTTTTGGTAAAAATGTATATATTGTAAAAGAAATGTATATAGACCTCTCAACCATCCCTGTTTAGGAGGAACATTCCTATTTTCAGGCTTGATTTAGGGTGCTCCTATTTATGGAGCTATATCCCTATTTTTAGGCTTGATTTAATCCTTCATGCAATTTTTTGAATCTTCCTTATCACGTGATTTTGATGGTATCTAATACACAGAAAATCACACTACGTGACCAACATACTTGCGGCAACAATAATTTTAAGAAAGAAGATGCACATATTACAAATCCAGTTTTCTGAAGCAAAAATAAATGCTTCTGAAGCTGTCTGACTGACAGCAGCTAATAAACAAAGAAACACACAGAAAGCTGGATAAATGTAAAACACAAACATACTAAACTGAATAAACGAAAACCAGGACTAGTTGCTTCAGGCAGAACAAACAGACACTTTATTACGTGAGCGCTCACGTAATAAAGTGTCTGTTTGTTCTGCCTGAAGCAACTAGTCCTGGTTTTCGTTTATTCAGTTTAGTGTGTTTACATCGTGCCTTTGTCTGTTTGTAAAACACAAACATGTTTATCTTTGGTTATAAAGGCAATTACTTTACCTATGATTACTTCATTTAAGGCCTTATCAGATCAATGACTATATCCAATATGATATAGCATTGTTGCCTCACAGCAAGAGGTTCCTTAGTTCAATTCTCAGCTGGAGGGCCTTCAGTGCAGAGTCTGCATGTCCTCCCTGTGTTTGCATGGATTTATTCTGAGTGCTCTGGCTTCCTCCCACATTGCAAAGACATGCAGTAGGTGGATTGTACACTCTAAACTGGCCACATGTGTGAGTGTACATGTGAGTGCCTGGTTTAAAAGATCAGCTGCAGCAGGGCTAGCCACCCAGCAGTGTAAACCTTGGCTCTAGGCGATTGCTGTTGTTGAATTTGCACTCTGACCCCATGTGCAAAAATGGAAAAAGAGGTTGTGGATGGATGGATGGATGGATGGATGGATGGATGGATGGATGGATGGATGGATGGATGGATGGATCACCTGGCATGTGGAGGATTAAGGCTAAGAGGAATTATCAAATTATTTCCTGCAATCCGAGGTTTGATTCCCTCAATCTTCAGAAAAGGAACCATTCAGAAAGCCTTACTTCACGTAGTGGGTGTTTAATATGCGGAAGAGTCTTCCTTAAGACTCTGTGGAAGATATCATAGTTCAGGCACAGTTGAATGTGGGTACTGCAAGCAGCAAATGACTTGAAGTACTATCATTCTTAATTACTATGTATCTCAGATACAGAGTAATTTGGAAATAGATGTTAAAAAAGAAACATTTGTGGATTAAAGGGAAGGAACAATGACTTAGATACAATAGCTGTAAATTTGAAAAAAATATGATGACCCCTTCTTTGATGCAGTGAATGAAACTTTTTAGTTTTACTGGATTTCTGTGGTCAGAAATGACAGCATAACATTATTGTTTTAAACTTTAGGTGAAATATTTCATGTCTACCTACATGTCAGTCTGGTATTTTAGATAACATGGATGCAGCCATAAACAGATTTGAATTTCAGTAGTTTACTTCTCTCATTTTAATAATGTGCCCAGTCGGTTTATGATTTGCAGTGATTTCTGTTTATTCTTCTCGCAAACTAGAAAAAAATAACAACAAAATATTGACCTGGCTGAAACTGATACTATGGTACTAGATTACGTTATGCAGTTAAAGCCTTTGTATTTCATTTTTATTATTCCTAAGCAGTGAAGCTAGAAGCACAGTTTATGAATTAATGCAACAGGCTGCAAATAATCATTATGTAATTAATGGTACTTTGATTCCCAAACCTGTTGCAGGTTTATTGAAGCCATCAGTGTAAAACATTTAGCTAGCTACTTGTTCCAGATTACGCACATGCAAACATCATGCTGTCCTGGTGGGGGTCATACCTGGTGAACAAATTAAGACATAGACCCCATTCACAATGAAAATCCATTTGAACAGCATTTTACAATCTGTTCTGATCTGATTTTGTACTATATACACTACCAGTTAGTCACTTGTTAATTGAACCTGCTTAAGAAATGTGTAGTTGTAAAAATGTAATTATTGTTCATGTGACATCTGAGAGAGCTTATTATGTAGGAAATGAGGTGAAGAATGTTTTAACATTTCTTTTGGCCTGGACTGTGTTATGTTATGAAAAAAGTGCTAAACCTTACCTCTCAGTTCCCAACCTTTCCCTACATTACCTCTCTTTCTCTCAACATATCTTTCTCTTCCCATTCAACCATCTTCACAGCTTACTCTTCCCTTTCATTTCCTATTATAAGTAGTTTTATTTTACTAAGTAATGTCACATCTTAGCTTCCACTACATCTACAAACAGTATAATTCTTGTTTTGTATTCTATTTTTAACTGTTACTGAATCTCTTAGTGGGCTTCCACCCACACCTACTGTATCCTCTACTTACCTAGACTCAGTTATAAATATATATTGCACACAATCAAAGATGCTTCTCAGTTGTAACTATATACTGTACTCAGTCAATGATGCTACCTTCTTTAAAATGTAAACTTTGAAAATGTATTATCTATGCTAAACTATGCTTGTTTTGTTTTTTCACAACTACTATGTATAACTCAGATTATCTCCTTATATCTTACTGTTTAATTTTATATATGTAATTACCATGGAGCTTTTCTCCTCAGGTCTCCACTGAAAATGGGCGTCTGGTTCAGATGGACTAGCCCAGTAAAAAAAAATCTAATAAATAAGTAAATAAATAAATATAAGTCAAAAGTGTAGCTGACTTAGCAAGGGTATTATAAAGTTTGGATCAAAGCTAACGGAATAGGAGCATTATTGTTTGCCACCATTGAATTGGTCAATACTCAAAATGTCAAAATGAGAATGTAGAAAAAAAGTGGCTGTTGTATATATACATATATATGGGTTTATGTCAGATGATCAACTTTTCGGAAACTTAAAAAAATCACTGAAGAGACTATAAGATCCAGTTTCCGAAAACCTGAACATCAAAAAAACTCCCCACAAAACTCTACGTTTTTGCATTTTTGCAGCGGCAAGCCCCCCTGCACCACTAACCCCTGCGAATTATATATACCAACTTGCACTGCAGTAAGGAAAAAGTAAATCTCCTGATCCTTACTGTATCGCAATATCTATTCAAAAGCTTCAAGTTTTCAAAAAAATCAATCATATGGTTTCAACCATATGGAGTTCGAGTTTCTAAAAACTCGATCAACTGATAAGGACCCATATATTTATATTTACAGATCTTCCAAAGTTAATCGAAATGTCAGTAGAACAACACTACCAACAATGAATGGAAAAGGTCAGAAAAAAAAAAACAATGATGCCCTAATGCAGAAGCTCTGAGGTCACAACCTCAGACCATGCAAAAGGAATCCTTCATGTTGGGGTGGCAAGATCTCCTGTACAATTTGTTAATTATATATCCTAACTCTGAAATTGCACAATCCATGGGGAAGGGGCACTGCCATCAGAACCTTTTCTCTCTTTCTCTCAGTCATTCAGTTAGCTAACCACAGCCTGTGTAGCAGACCAGCTGCACATAACATCCATGCATTCTAATCCTGTATCTTTTTCTCTTGAGTCCCTGCTTTCTCGTAATGCTTCACTTCACATTGAACTGAACATTATTGCAAAGTCTCACTTTCTGCGGACAAAATATCTGTCTCACAAAAATTGCTTGTTCAGACAGACTAACAAATTACAAATTATAGTTTTTTTTGTTTTCCTTCTCTGAATTTCAACTAATCTCTCTGTATGTCTCTTGAATTGTGATTTATTTTGTCATTATGCATCAGAGCAGGGTCTCAAACTGTTATCTTTTCTGCTAAATGAATACTGACGCTAATGTAACATTCAGACTTTGCTTTTTATAACAGGGCATGGCCTGATCTTCTACAGTTTCATTTTTTTACAGTCTCCCTTACACACCCACACACACACACACACACACACACACACACACACACACACACACACACACACACACACACAGTCTGTTTCTGAAGTGTAAAGTCATACTAAACATCTGAGCTAATCATTTTTTTCTACACTGGCATTTTTCATGTGTCTTTTTTATCCAATTAGAAATAAATAATACACTTCTCTTTCTAAGTGCAAGGAGATATTTAATCAGTTATCTAACATCAGTTAATTAATAACTCCCAACAAAGGGCTGTTGACAGTCCAAAGCCTTGAATAATTGCCAAACCTATGTCAGTCCAGAAAAAGGTATTATATCACATTTGTATTCCGGAGTTAAAAGCACATACTCTTGATTACTTGCCCTTAGCAAGTCAGGGTGCTGCTGGACTGCCTTTCCTGTACTAGGATTCCACAGGCAGCCACTGTTAAAGAAAATTATTTTTTTGGAATAGAGCCAGAGCTACAAGCATGGAAAGTTCTAGAAGTATGTGCACAAAACTGATATTAAGTGGTGATGCTGCCCTTTTCTGTTCAGTAAAGTGCCATCTGCTGTCAACTGTCAACTCAATATTAGGCACTGCTGTTTAGCCAAGTGACTGTCTGTATGTCAGATGGTGTGTATTGCCTTAGCAATTCCTTAACATATGCTGTTCAGGACACCAAGGTTTTTTGCATTCTTGTATGAATCAGCACAGATAGCAGTGCCTGTATTCTTCAGTGAAGGAAGCCACCATAATGTTAATTTAAAAAATCAATCACTACTTCAACTCACAAACCATCAACTATAACAATCTCAAAAAATTCTGGTGCTCCGTAAAAAAAATTCCTGAACCCAGGGAAAGCACATCAGCTCTGCCCCTGTCCTCATGTAAATCCAGCAGATATAGCCACCCTATGCAACTGACATTTCATTGACACCATTACTTCATTACTTCAAAATTACAATAATAACACACTGCATAGTAATAGCTTGATAAACCAACGAAATTCGACCTGCACATTCAACAAGAAATCAAAAACATGGAAAAAAAAAACATCAAAAAGTAGGTCTCCTATACAGGACCTAACATCGCCTCACTGAAACAGTAGAATCACCCTTGATTCCATATATCCACTGCTAACATTAGTATATGCCTCATACATTTTCATCAATCTAAAATCCACCAAAAAGAACAAATAAGATCAATGTTACAAAAAAAATGATTATAATAATAATTATGCATCCCAACAAACCATAATCTACCCATCACTATGCCTCTCTTAAACACCTACATTGGTTAGAGTTTGCCTTTTCCCACTAATAAGCAACATACAGTCTGGTACATTGTCATAAAATATAGCCTGCCATGGACTCTATGCTTATACCATAGTCCCCTAGCCCTCCCTTCTGCTCTAGTAATAAAATGTACTTTGGGTCATGAAGCCCTACAACACAGTGGGAGATGCTCTGTACCCCAAGTCTTGGAACTCTCGCCCACTCCCATTCAGTCTTCTTAACAAGCCATATTTTTTCAAACTGAAAATAAAACAATTACTCCAAACTACATGACTATATCATTGCTACCCATCTGGATAAATCATCTCCTATCTCATAAACTGCCTTCAACTTGGTAGGAATGTGGTTATCTAGGGAATTAACAATCCCGGGGATTCATGAAGCTCGGTGCAAGGACAGCGTTAGCCTTGCACCGACCGTGCAGCGTAGAGATAGCGCAGCAGCACCACATGCATATTAATGAAGGCGCGCTGCCGCAATGTCCATGTGCATAGGAAATGTGCACGAGTGCAGGGGGCGTGTCTAAGCGCTGAATGGAGGCGTGAGCATGTCGGCTGTAGACGCGCGACCTAAAATGCTGACTAGTACAGCCTGCCTCTAATAATAATCACTCCTGTCAGTGTCCGTGGATACTGAAATGTATGCAAAGCATACAAGACAGTTTTGCGAACACCAAAATAAAAAGTAAACACAAAGGCACGTAGCTGAATATTGAGTCCCCGTCCCTCAAACAAATAGCATTTAAAACCCCGTGCCAGTATTCCATTGTAGTGTTGATTGTTATACCAAGTGGAAGTGAAACGCAGAGTGTTAGCTCGCCGCTGCCCTTTGCTAAGCCTAGCCCAATGGTTAGGGTTACCACCTGTCCCACTTTGTGAGGGACAGTCCCTCTCTGGGCAGTTGTGTCCTTACCAAAACTATTAAAAATGTTAAATGTCCTGCGATTGTAGGACATAATTAAGTTAATTCTGTATCTAAAATACCTAATTGTTACAAGAAACAAAATAAGCAACTAAACCGCTAAAAGAATAAGCTATCACGTAGGCATAAAAGTAAAGTACTCTCCTTTGTACTGACCGTGGGCATGTGTCGGCCTGTAAAATCTGATGTGTGTCCCAAAGATGTCCCACTTTGGCCATCTGAAACTGTGGCAACCCTACCAATGGTCAGATCATTCGCTCAATATCTATCCATTTGCGGTCCAAGGCATCCCTGTCTGGATGGCCCAAAGATGAATGGGTATTACCCGGGTCTACCTACCATGTCATGAAAGATAGGTATTTGCGTGTACCTATGTGAGTGAGGTACAGAATGTGGAAGATCAATTATGCTAGGGTTGCCCTCACAACCATATTGGCAACACTGATATGTAGAGTATGCAATGTGTTCTGTTGTCTGTGCCATGGCCCATCAACCAGAGAAGGGATGGATGGTGTGTGTGGAATATGGGGGTGGGTGTGGCGGGTAATGTAATAATTCGCCAAGGGGAGACTGGGTCGGATGCACAATAGGTGAACTGGAGGTGTACGAGGGAGCAGTGGGTGAATCAGAAAGGAAACCAAAGAACAAACATTCACATTCGCAATACAACCTGACAGGCCATACTGCAGAACACAATCCCACAAACATATGAACATTAAAATGTGTGATACACATGTACAGAAACGTTACCGGCTCACACCCACATAATGGTTTGGCCTGAACC